>NW_015638954.1:295123-299632 GCF_001515625.1 Sinocyclocheilus rhinocerous | reverse complement strand
ACTACAATGTATTGGTCCTCAACATATTTTTGACCGTGACCATTCAGCTTTCTTAAGTTCAAACTCGCACTCATTGATTGGTGCTTACTGCTTATTGTTTTGTGAGCAGCAGAACGTTTGGAGAGAGTGTAATAATACCATAAATACCATAAATAATACCAAATGATGTGAAATATAATTAAGTCAGATATTTTTCGCATATTTATACCTATACAATGATTGCATTTTATTTTTATGAAAACAAATTTTGTTATTTTTAATGTATCTTAGATATACATTTTCCTAAAATCATCCTGGCAACCCATTTTTGACCCAGGGTTTGAAGCTGTGCCCTAGTTAGGTTAATGCAGAAACTTGTGAACGATGCTCTCTTATAATTGTGGCATCACCGTTTAGTGACATCACTGAATGTTCCGGGAAAACTTAAGTTGTATTTTCAGTGTCGGTCACAGCGACTTTTAATTGCTGTTTTGGATCCGGAAATTATTCATTTACAAATTAAGCACTGTTACAATCCTACTTAATAAATAACCTTGGAAAATGAAAAATAAACATATTAAAATGGATGAAATGTAGCTTTTAAAAGCTGTTTGACACCTTGCATGAAGACTGACTGGTTATCAAGAAGCTTCTGAGGTAAATAGTTTTTAAAAACTTTGAATTTCACTTGAAAGCAGTTGGAATAGCGAGCTGCGTTTGCATATAATGCGACTGATCTCCATATAAACAGCATTTCTCGTCCTCACCACATTATAGGATTATTCCTAATCAGCTGTTCTCCTTTTTCTTTTTAATCTCTCTCTGTTTTTTCTCTCTATAGATTTTCCTAAGCTGGAAGCAGTATTTGACAGCAGTTTTTCGGCTGATGTTCCGTCTTTTATGGATGGATTTCTCTATTGCTCTGTGAACGCCGGCAAGGCCACTCTGGACCGGAAAGGAAGACCCGGTGAGTCCGTCTGTCCTTGCATTCATCCATCCAAACACCCACCTCCTCATTTATCCATTCATCCAAATAATTACCTATGAATATTCATCTGCGCTTCCTGTTTATCCTCACCCATGGCTGGAAATGGTTGCACCGTATTTGTGTAATATTATTATGCCCCCTTCATTTGAGTACCCCCATTCTTCTTACACTAAATCCCCCCAAAGATGTTATTCTTTCAAGTATGTTTCCCCGTCGTCTCTCTGGCATCCATTGTGCTCACGCTGTTCTCTTCCAAGCATCTGGAGAGGGCCGTTGGTGGTTAAGACAGAAGTTCTCTCTAGGGACGGGGCCAGGAAAGGGCCCTACATTAAGGTGGACTCTTGGTGGAGTAACACAAGCATCTGGAGCACATGTTCCACTGTAGGAGCTTGTTTGTTTTTTCTTCTTTTTTTCAGCTCGTCTCTATCTTGTATCCCTAGGGACATCTGTCTCAAGCTGTGGTCGCCTGCTTTGGTCCTCTGCCTGTTTTCCCCGATATCACTGTGTGTGTGCGTGTGTGTTTATGAGCACTGGAAATAAGCAAGCTGTGTTTTAGAATTAGACTCTGATATTTGAAAAGGGTTTAATGCAGTTCTAAGTATCTTAGAAGTAAATGCGATGACTGTTTGAAAGTTTAAGGAACGTCTGTTATGATAATTAACAGATGCCTCATTATTCTTTGCACAAAAAGAAACTTCAGCAAGTGGATGAGAATCTGAAAACTTTCCTGAACTGCCAGTAACGTCATGACCAAACTTTGGAGTGTTCTTGAGAACATTCTCAAATAAACCACGGTTGCATAAGATGTATAGATAAAATGCATCCCTTTGTGAAAAAAGAAGTGTGCTTTATTGTATTGAATATGCACTTGTAGAGCACTTTATGAAATATTTTATGAAATAATGGACCACTTAAGTAACTTAAAGAGAGTTTTTCATGACTAAGTTTCATAATATTTCATAACTTTTAAAAAGTACACTTTGTAATATCATCAAATTAAATATTTCACTTTGAAAGTACATTTGAGATTTTGAGAACAATCTCTTAATCTTTTGGCATGTTTTTAAGTACACTTATTTTGATGTGTTGACTAATATACTAAAGCACATGTAAAGTACTCGTTTATAAATACTTCAGTGTTATTTGATATTACATTTAATATATTTATAAGTACTAAATAGCAACTTCCTCAAACTTCCTGTAAATGTGTAATTACAATTTTGAGTACGTAACATACATATTTAAGTGTAAGTTAATTTACCTCAAATGCTTGTCTGTACTTTCAGCTGCAGCCATTCTTTAACCATATTTCATATTTCAAATACAATTGTAGTTATGAAATTCCAAATAAATATGTACTTAAGTGGACCAAAAAAGCAGTAATACTTTATTTTACAGCCCTTCCCCATATGTACTTATGTACATTTTATAGTAATTGCAATAACTGGGTAATAACTAGGTATTAACCCTGAACCTACACCTAACCCATGTAGTTACCTTTTATCATCCAGTAATTTCTTAGGTAAGTTCACTGTAAGTACAGGTAAGTGCACATACTGTGAAATAAAGTCTTTTTAGAAGTATGCTAAAGTGTACTTTTTCACAAGGGTGTTTATGGACAAAAAATCTTACAATTTTGGCCTAGGTAATGTTAAAGCAGTGAAAATGGAGGAGGGATGTGGGCCATGTCAGAGACCAGAATATCGTAGTGATGTGGGACTGGCTTCTTTTAACTTGGGCCAGTAATTAACCACCTAGTACCCACCGTAGAAACCGCATTGCACCATTCTAGAAAACACTCAGATCACATTAGCAACCACATAACAATGCCCTGGCAGCCACCCACAACACACTTGCATAGTGACGGTGACTTTTGCACTTGCAAGTACCACTCTTTGACTCTTCAGAAAAATATCTCCACAAAAATATGAAAATCTTTTGGTTCTCTTCTGCTTTAGGAACAGTAGGTCAGATAAAAAAATTTTTTATTGTCTGATTTGTGCTGATTTAAAGCTCTAGAGAATCATCAGTTTGCTGCCCCCACCCTGCCCTTTTGTATTTACTGATTTTGTCCTTCTAAGCCAAGATTGTTTAAATATCTTACATGCCTCTATAAAATAATTTTAATGTCAAGCTGAAAATACCGTATTTAATTTATTATAAAACACAGTGTGCAGACACATTAATGGTGTCGTAATAGTAGAGTCCCTTCTAAAATATTCAGCAGTACTACTTAAGCAGTGCATTTAAACTTGTTTAATCAACAGGAAAATGTTGCTTGTGCCATTCCTAAAAAAAGGACGTTTTTAAAGCTCTTCCATTGAGGTTGCATTAAAGCCTTTCACGCTAATGGTCTAAAATGTTCTATATAAAACCTAATGTCAATAATTTATGGTTTTGTTCTGGGGACTTTAATAGAAGCACGGTCTGCTGGATTTGAGGCTGTCCGGTTGTTGCACTGACTTCACTATAAAGCAACATTTTTTGCTACAAGGAGCAAACACCACACGCTACTACCAAAAAGTAGCCAACCACACTGAATATGCTTATGGGCCAGTATATTTTTTAAATAGATAACTATCCAATGATTTGTGTTTAGGATTTAATCTGAGCCATATTTTTCTGTTGCTGCTTTTAGTTGTTCCCTAACACTGCATGATCAGAAAACACAGATCAAAACCTCTGATTTCTGATTTCAATGTTACTTCAGTGTTCGAAACATTCAAGGTTCACAGTTTGTGGCGTTCATCTCTCTCCTCTGTTTCTGTTCGTAGCAATTCTGTTCTCATATACTTACGGAATACATAACTGTCTCTTTTAAAGCAAAAGAGATCTATCTCTGTTACACTACTTAATCTCTCAAAATTTTAAATTCCCATTTATTTAGCATTGATATTCTACAAAACAAGGGTCTCACAATTCATTCACAGCAGTATTCTGCAGCATTAATGGATTACTAAAATACTGGATGTCATTGTAAAGGATATTTTTGATTTTGGGTTTGCATAAATGTATGTGTCTAGGGTTTATGCACCATTCAGAATTGAATTGAGAATGTATTTTAAATTCCAATTCTGTTTCCTCAGTGAATACATCCAATTGAAATGGTAACTGCTCAAAATAGATGTGGAATTATAACGGAATTCATAATGACAATAAAGTGTTGTGTTTAATAATACATAGGCTAATAAAGTAAAACAACATATGGTGTATTTCCACAAGCATTATATAAATAATCAATGTTTGAAATGCTACCGATAGAAATGTATGTTTAATGATGGTGGAATATTTTACTCTCTTACTCTATTATTTATTTGTTATTATTATCATCATTTTCCTTGAAGGCAGCTAAATAGAACTCCTGAGTTCCCTTTCAGTCGGTCACTCTCGACGTCACGTCGGATGACCGACGAATTGGGATCTCGCTTAGAGGGACCAATCTACTTCGAGTGTAAACTAAACGAGCCAATGCACATTGGCATGCGATTATTGCATCCAGCTGCTGCTGATCACAGCGTGAGTATAAGTAGGCAGCAGATGCA
>NW_015638954.1:239493-294949 GCF_001515625.1 Sinocyclocheilus rhinocerous | reverse complement strand
GGTCACTGGCTCGGCTCCTCAGCGAAAACCTGAATATGCGTTGCATCTGCTGCCTACTTATACTCACGCTGTGATCAGCAGCAGCTGGATGCAATAATCGCATGCCAATGTGCATTGGCTCGTTTAGTTTACACTCGAAGTAGATTGGTCCCTCTAAGTGAGATCCCAATTCGTCGGTCATCCGACGTGACGTCTCCGTTCCCTCCTTCAGGGAACGAGGGTTACATACGTAACCGAGACGTTATCTGTTGTTGTTGGGTTGAACCAAATTAGAATTTTAAATCAGTAAATTCCTCTTCCTGTCACACGTCCTATGGGGTGTTGCCAATTCAATTGAAATTTACATTCATAAATTGAAAGCATATTCTTAAATTCCAAATTTTGCCCAACCCTGATGTGTGTGCGCGTTGTGAAAGAGTGTGTTTTTCTGTTTGTCTTTACTGAGCTTCCGCTGACACCTGCAGAGGAATCGTGCTTTTAGGGGAAGAGGAGAAAACAACCACATCTGCCCCTTTATAAATCATGCAGTGGTATTCCTCCGTGTGTGTGTGTGTGTACTTGTGAAACGCCCCATGCTCTAAAGGGGATAATGCATCTAAAACAAGCTCCCATTGCCTGTCACTGCTGGTAGCTGTGTGTTTCAGAGCCGGGGCAACTTCTCAATCGAGACTCATTCATTTCTTTCATCTGGATCAATGTTGCGATCCTTTCATAGCAAACAATGTCCATCCGCAATTGAAAGAGGTCCCCCATGAGGTTTCCGCCTGTGTAAATGATAAAACAAGATTATTTTGAGGCACGTCCATTGATGACTAAGCCTCTGAACCGTGCTATGCTGGGCTCCAGACACTTGAACTCGCATGAATATGAGTCACTTTACTCGCACATTATAAATAAATGCTCACAACGATTTGACCTTTAGATTTTCTTTCAACAGTCTCTCAACAGTTTTACACTAAGGTCTGTTTCACACATCACGTGAAAGCAGCTCGTATTTATTTTTGCATCCATGTTAATAGGTTACAGTATTCACACTGCTGGCAAAGTGGCTCTGTCTACAGGAGTGTAAGTGTATGTTTTGGTGCTGGGCCTTTTTCTGATCGTGCTAAATTAAACTCGGCAGAAAATGCATTTTAAACCTACTTTTCAGAACATTTGTTGCAATTTAAACTACTTCAGTAAACTACTCTGTTATTTGAAGACATTTGTTGGGCTCCATGCATACATAGTGACTGCATTGTCTATTCAGTAAATCTGACAGTATCCAGCTGATTCAATTAGTTTATAGCTCCAGTTTGGGGTTTAGTGTCATTCTGTGTAGATTAATTATCATCTGGAGGTAAATGTGATTCCACTCCTCATGTTACATATTTTCTCATAAATTACATTTTGTGACCATCAAATTGTAATAATTCTCAATGGACAACCCCTGATTGCGATGTATGGTTGTTATTAAAGAACACTTGCAATACAGTAGCACAGAAATAATT
This sequence comes from Sinocyclocheilus rhinocerous, assembly GCF_001515625.1. Classification (NCBI taxonomy): domain Eukaryota; kingdom Metazoa; phylum Chordata; class Actinopteri; order Cypriniformes; family Cyprinidae; genus Sinocyclocheilus; species Sinocyclocheilus rhinocerous. The sequence goes on along the minus strand of NW_015638954.1, from coordinate 293,459 downwards.
GTATTTTCTGTATAGAGCAGCATGAGTCTGCTGTTGTAGATACATTGTTGTTTTCCTTATGCGTTCACTGTGAAATAGGCCTAATTGTATATACTGTAAGTGATAACTTGTTGTTTTGTTGCAGCATCTAATTAATGTGGAATTTGACAATTATAGATATATAGTATACACCACTGTTCTAACGTTTGGGGTCAGTAAAATTATTTAATATTTATGCTCTTATGATCATCAAGGCTGCATTTATTTGGATAAAATACAGTAAAAATGGTAATTTTGTGAAATATTATTAACATTTAAAAATTAAAATGCAGTTTATTCCTTTGGGAAAGCTGAATTTTTAGCAGCCATTTCTCCAGTCTTCAGTGTTCAAACTTACTGACTACTTTCTAACAACAAATCTTACTGACTACCAACTTTTGAACAATAATGTATAGTTGATAGTTGTTTCTTGTGCACAAACAACACATACCAAGATGTGCGTGGATTGTAATAGTAATGGCAAGCAACTCCATGTTTGTAATACTTTGTTTGTCTCTTTCGTCTTTCCAGCATTAGTATTTTACCTAATTGAATGATTCTCTCAACAGCACATCCAACTCTCAGGCTTGTCTACCCATATAACCTTGGATGATCACAGGTAAAGACAGCCGTGGCCTATGGGTGTATACAGATCTGCAGAAAATAAGTTGACACAACATAAATAAAGGAGATATGCACATCTTTCAGGGATGCTCCAGCCTTTTCAAGATTCAAGCACATGTTAGATGTGTATGAAGTAAATGTGCAACTTTGCTTGTGAAGAGCCTATCAAATTTTCTTTTAATCATTTTGAATTTTAAGAGGCTTGACCCCAGCAACCTGACTTGTATTGAGATGTTGAGAAATTTTGTAAATGGTTTCAGTTCACTTGAAGACTCTGATGAAGTTGAAGTAGACAAAGACCCTTGTCCACATGATGTGCAAATTCAAATATAATGACTAATGAAAAGGACACCTCTCCATGTTTCCTGAGAACACTGGTTCAGAGATTATATATCCATACCCTTTGTAAACAAGAAAATTATAAGTCAGTGACAAGAGGGTTTTTGTGCACTTACTGTGGTGGCATTTGAGCTGGAGAGGTTCAGACAGATGAGGTGAAGAGGTGTGAGGGAAATAAATACCAGCAATTTATTGTATTACGCCACACTCGATACTGAGAGATGGCCACATTGGATAGTTGTTGATAGTAAATGCCAGCTGCCTGTGGACTTGTGTGCATGTGTATGTACACACCGCATTAATGTGTTGTGATATTGCCAAACGGTCACCACTTACCAATGCTGTCACCTGAAGTTTCTCACTGATCAACATTTTGTTTCGTACCATCACTTTAAAAGTTAAATATCACTCTGAATGTCACATGGATAACCCTTCTTTGCCCATAATTTAGTGTCTCTTAACTCTCGTCTTGACATTGCCGACAGAACAGTTTGTTCCCTCACAAAACCCAGCTAACTGGATTAATGAAGTGCCAGTTTTATAGATGAATCAGGTGAGGCATTGTCAGGAACAAAACATTGTGTCACTGTAACACGAGGATGGAGTTAAGATCCACTATTTTGTCTAATAGCTCCCCTCTGGAAACATCACACAATCTTTTCCGCTGAGAAAGAGACCATCAGCATTTTCACAAGACAAATGACAGTTGTATTATATGAAAATGACTTTTGCTCTGAATATTTTAGATTGTGTTGAACAAAGCTAGTAATATTTAACTAACTTAATGTAATAGTTAGAAAAAGAGTGTAACGTCTTATTGAAATATTTATGATGAACAGAAGCCCTCTCAGATTGCGGAGAATCTCTTGGATTTTAGTACTTAATGTGCTCTCTTTACAGGCCTTAACATTCCTTGATGTATCTTTTATAGATTTAAACTGCACTTTTATGTGATGTCAAACAGGGTATAAAAAGCTTTTAGGTAGCATTAATGTTTTTGTTGCATTTTTAAACACCTCTTTAAAGGCATTCAGACTCATAACATTAAATATCAGTGTTTCTGATATTTCACATGATGAAATATCAGTTTGTTTAATTAAATCCTTTTTTAAATGTTTGCTTTGGGAGGAAACTGTTATTTGTTGCTTTGGTTTTATTAAATGGTCTTGTCAGATTACTTGTGCTTTGTAACTCAACAAACTCTCAGTGTTGAGTAAAGCACTTGTAAAATCATACAATTTTGTCTGATTTTACAATTACATATAATTTTGTCCCGGCATGTACATTACATATCAGAACCTGTCCTGCACCCAGCAGGCGGCTGTGAACAGTAAAAGTGGTGTTGAGGGTAATACTCATAATCAGAAAACTGCTGACTAAAAGGACTGCGCCAATAAGTGAACTGTACTGATAGGACACTAGGGATGTAAGTGTCTGATAAATTATTTATTACTTGAACACAAACATAATAAGTTAGATAAGCTTGAATTCGTTAAGTACATTTGAATAATGTATGGCTAAATAACTTGCCATTTTTAAGTTTTTTTTTTTTTTCTTGAGTAGATCATTTCCAGTTTTTTTTAATTTGCTGTTTCTGGTTACTCTTTATGGATCATACCTGGTTTATATTTTAAATAATTCTTTAAGGATCTTTTAAACCTTTTTAATGTCTTTAAAATAGTAGTAGATAAAGAATTCATAATGTGGTAACTATGGGATAATCCACCATATAAGGGGCTGTGAATCTGCTCTGAATTCTTAAGAACATTAATACAGCATATCCACTTAAGAAAATAAGTTGTTCACCCTTTGTTGCCACTGGCCTTCTTTAGAAACTCTTTGGTTTCTTTAAATTGTATTGTAATAAGCAAATCCTAAAGTACGCTGAGTGAATAGAGAGCCTACTATGAACATATAAAATTGTAAAATGTAGTCTAAATGTTTTAACACATTAATATGTGGTTGCTAACATGTTCTGGATGTTTATCACATTCATCCTTCAAAGCAACTCTAAAGGTGCAGTCATGTTACCAAATTTTGGTGAAATGAAAAAAAAAGTCTATTGTCAAAATTGCATGCTTGAAGCTCTATTCAGACAAAAGTCACTTTCAAACTGCGCAGCTTTCTGTTGGTGAATTTGCCTGACCAATTTGAACACAAACTAAATCTGCACAGGGAACTTTTTCACCTTCGTGTGAGACTCCAATCATGTGGATTCCTGTTGAAATGACTGGATTTTACCTGTGGAATTGTCTGTCATTCATGTCTATAGTGCAACAGTACAGAATCTATGCACTAAAGTTGTTTAAATCTGTCTGTACGAGCAATAACAGCAAGTACTACTAAGTGTGATGAAGAATCTATAATTGAATCTACAGTAGTACTCAGTAGTTAAATCTCATGTTTTTCTATTTGTATGTTTCAGACCTGGTCCTCCGTTGGTGTACGATGGAAGGTGGATTCCTTAGTTACTATGAAAATGAGAAGAACGCTACACCCATAGGCCGGGTTGACGTCAGCGATGTGGTGAGCCTGGCCATCAACAACACTGAGAACATCACTGAAACAGGGTACGTGTTTCCCCCTCCCTCTCTGTCTCTTTCTCTCACACCATCTTGTTAATGAACTCATTCATTTGACCACCTTTTGTGGGTTAGAGGTTACGGAAAGTGTTTTAGATGTGACCCCACCTCAGAGTTTCCATACACTAACAAACACTAACAAGAAATGAGAGGAAACCGACATGCTGGCCGACCTCTAACCCGATTAGCCTGAAATCCCCCTTTTTCTTGAATTCTTTTGCTCTCACTACTGTAACAGAAATATCCCCCTGTCCAAAAATGTGGGCCACAAGTCAGAGCTGTTAAAGCCATTAAGAGAGTGGCCTTTCCCCCTGGATTAATCTCCAGCGTTCAGCTGTTTATTGTAAGAGCAAAAGACTAACAGAGATTAATCACCATCCTTTCGGTTTCACAGCTGTGAGCATGTGGGCATGTGTGTGTTTCAGTCACTTTGTGTGTGTGTGTTAATTGTGCTGTTTCCACACCTCCCTCAGGCCAGTGTTCACCTTTGAGTTGTACCTCCGCTCTCAGAGAGTGCTGGTGTTCGGAGCGGAGACCTCAGACGCACAGCAGGATTGGACACATGCCATCGCCAAGGTTACACTCACTCGAACACATAAAATAACTCTTAAAAGATTTAGGGCAACTTCAACGTTGCAGGGGTTCAGCATATGTGTGCGTCTGTGTTTAAATATGAATTGCAGCGTTGCCGCACTGTGCTGTATGCATAGACTCTTGAAGGTCATTTTATTGTGTCTTTGTCCCTGTTGTGTCGGTGTGCGTTAGTGTTTTTCTTGTGCGAGTGGGTGTATGCTATTACTCCTTCAAACAGATGCATCTCACTTGCCTCTCATCCCTCACTCACACACACACACACACACACACACTCACATGTATTCCCATTTAAGTGAAGTGTGGAGGTGCTAGTGTCTAGGCTGAAGTGTTTGCGTAACTCTGAGAGCTCAGCTAGGGAATGTTCAAAGGGTGTTTGTGTTTGTACTTCTATCTGTATATGCCGGTTTAATGCAACTCCAGGGTTAGCTGTAGTTTCTGTTTGGCAGAAAACACTAGAAACTTCTTTGTGTCATCTGCACAAGCGCCTGACTTTTAAATGTTTTCTCTGCATCTCACGCGGCTCCTCTGTCTAATGTTTTTCTCTTTCGTTTCAGTGTTTTGTCCCTGCAAGGGCAGATGCTCTGCTGAGGCTGGACAGTGAGCTTATTGGCCGACTGCACTATAAAGAGGGTCATGACCTTTATCATTGGCGAATGGGATGGTTTGCTCTGGTGGGCTCAGAACTCTACTTCTGTTCTGGAGATGAAGATGAAGAGGAGGGAGTTCTTCAACTCAAACGCCTACAGGAGCTTAGTGAGGACAAATATGCATGCATACCAGTCGAATGAAAGATATTAAGGGAATAGTTCATCCATGTTTTTCCAAACCTGTATGACTTTCTTTCTGTTGTTTAGTTTTTGAAAGATTTATCATGGCTATTCTTTTTAATATAATGAAAGTAAATGAGACTGGGACTGCCAAGCTCTAAAATTACCTAAAAAAACCCCCCTCACCATTACAAAGTATCATGAAAGTCGTCAATAAAGTCTTTTAGTCTGCTAGTCTTTTGGACTTACTTGATAGCTTTCTGTGAGGAAAAGTGCTATTTTAGTATTATTTATATACTATGATAATATTTATTTATATTTTGAATTAGCTTTGATTTTTATATTTACTGTTTTATTTTTAGTTTAATTTTTAGTAGTTCTGTATTAGTTTTTTGTTTATATAGCTTTATATAGCTAATTTTTATTTTATTTTAATTAATTTTTTTACTAATTTTAGTACTTCATCCTAAATGACATAATGACAATAAAATGCTATGACAATAACATAGCATTTATGATACATTCATTGTGTTTCTGTATCCTTTTTGGAGCTTAAAAACGATAGTCTCTAATGGATGTAACTGCTTCCATCACATTATTCTCCCATTGTGTTCTACAGAAGAAAGAAAGTCATTCAAGTTCATAGTTTCTGGGTGAACTAATCCTAAAATTGACCACTGAATGTGTGTTTGTATGTGCGCTTTTAATTCTAGCAATTTTTTCACACTCATTATATGCTCTCAGTAGGCATTTTTTGGATCATCTGTTTAAAAAGATTGTCCATATTGTCTATTCTTTTAATGAATTACATTAGTGATGTCTGAGGTAAAGTGTCTCAGTATTAGCAAGAGACACCTTGAGCCTCACGATCATCTTCTTGAAATCTCGTCTGAAATATTAGCCCTAGTCTTCTGTGCCTTCTCTGTCTATTGCTAGTATTTCCTGGTTGGCATTCAGTGTGCTAATGTTTGACTCCGTTCCCACGTCTCTAAAAGATTCGTCTGGTCACACGTCTCGTCTGTCTCCAAGGGAGACCGCGGTTGCCGATGGCAATCGTGTTTGGGCGGGAGGTAGTTGACACGATCTTGGCACCCATGGACCAGATTTGCAACATTTTCAATCAATTGCACTAGAACGAGGCAGGAAAAATCAATGAATCTCTTTTTTTCCTAATACGTTCAAGGCCAAAAAAAGGATCAAATCCAGAAAGCCAACATACTCGGGGCAGGATTAAGAGGGTGATGCCTCAACAGTTCGCGGAGCCTTGAAATGTAGCGTGGCGCGCTAACGAAGCGTCTCCAGTGGTTTAAGATCTCTATAGCGACAGAACATATGGGCCTCAAAGGGCTGAAACTCTGTGAAATTAGATTAGGACACAGACATAGGCAGACCAGCAGTTCACAGCTTGCCCTAGCTCACCCTCTTTTACTCGCTCCTGCCATAAACAGGAGTGCAATGTCAGATTCATCCATTTAGCAATGGAAAAGCCTTGTGTAGAAATGACATCTGAAAGTCATACATAATATTTTGTCTACAAAGGCTTTTGAAAGGAATTCTCATAGTCTTTTGTAAGTAAATGCTTCAAAGCACCTCTGAATAGTTCCTATAAACTTCCTGAATGACAGTATGGTAATGTTATAGTATTTGTCAAAGGCTTTGCTGTCCATGGTCCTGAAATGTGTCACGCAAGTACATGCAGGTTCTCCGATATAAGAAATCCGATATTTGTTCTTGAAGATCTTAAAAGGTGCCTCATGTACAGTGGGGTCCAAAAGTCTGAGGCCACATTGAAAATCTGGGATTAAAAAAAAATCTAATTTAGGGCATTAGGTTGTGACCATATCCTTATGCATTTTGTTTTGTATCTTTAGATTCAGTGTTAAAATGAACACTAAACAAAGCAGGGCTAAATGTATAGTATTCATTTTTGGTCCGGACCAAAGGAACTGAACTACAAATGTAAACACAACCTTAAATTTGAAAGCCACATTTGAGAAATATTTCAGGTCCTGCACTATTTCTAGTTAATTAAAATAAACTTGTGACATTGATCATGTGACTCTGTACCGTTGGTCAGATTGAAGTTCGAGATGCTCTTTGGATCATCTCAGATCATGCTAGACACCTTTTTTACACAAACTTATGAAGTTTATGCTGCTTGAGTGCTGCTGTCATTAAGGCAAAAGTTAGATAAAAATTAATGTATTTTTGAAAGTCGTATCAATCCTTTTGTTCAACAGTTGTGTTATTGCAATAAAAACTGTATGTCCATTGGGAACTTTAAGCATAATTACTTTTAAAATGGGCCTCTCTTTCATCTGTCAACATAATCTAAACCCTCACTAAATGCAAAGGAAGCTCGCTGGCCACCTTTAATCTGAAGTCATTCTTCCCTTGTAAATAATTTCCATATATGTGTAAACAAGAAAAAGAGAGCCGAGAGAGGTGTTATTGGAATCTCAATGCTAGTCCCAGCACTACAAGGCTGTTTGGTTTAATTCTGTTTTTTAATTCCGTAATAAAAGTTAAGGGCGTTAATGTTTAAGGGAGGTTAAAAGGATGAAGTGAGTGGTGTTTGTTTTTTATCAAACTGTGATAGTGAATGTTTGCCTCTTTTCAGTAATGGCTTTTAATAAACGTTGTGTGCCCAGTAGCGCTCCTTTCCTTTTTATAAAATCACTTTCAATAACATTGGTAAACAAAATTTGCCAACCTTGAAAATGGCTAAAGTGCAACAATTAAAGTGCTTGTTTTTAGCACTTAAGTTCCTATGTTTCGGTTGATTTTAGCTGAGTGTTGAGTTTCAAAAATATTTGAGCAATTTTGTTCTCACTTGACCTGTTTTTATTTGGTTGTGTTTTTATTACTCTGAAATGGATTAATCTCGGAATTTATGCACAAGTGATTGACTCTATGAATTTGATTAATTAATTAAACATAATACAAAGATTGACGGAGAGTTTTGGTCATTGAATATGATTTGCAATATTGGTCTGGCACTTGAGGGAAAGAGAGAGACAAAAGGGAGTGGGAAAATTACAGATGTGAGGAAGATTAGTTGAAGAATCAATGACTCTGAATGTGTATGTACAACTGTGCATGTGTCTGATGGGTTCAGTGAGGCAGTTTTCTCATGTACTGCAGTAGAAACTAATGACCAGCAGCACTCAGCTTTCTGCTCCACTTACTCCAGCTGGAAAGTTTACAAAACACTAAAGCTCTCATCATTTGTTTAACTTCATGTTCCTCTGTTTTCTTTCACTCTTAATGCTTTTCATTTTAGTTTGTCTAAGAGTGCTTTTATCATTCTGTCAAGGTAATAGAGTTATGGACTGCTTCAGCAAAGTTTTTCCTATATTTTTTTTCCTCAGCTGTGTCCACTCATATGGAGGGTGATGAGAAGATTCAGGTCTTACTCATGGTTGAGAGTGGGAGGTACAGTACACTAGACGCCTAACACCATAATGCAACATAAAAGACTGCTGCTATTAAGTTTCAGTAAACATACACTATCGTTCAAAAGTTTGGGATTTTATTTATTCATTGAAAGTAAGAAAGAAATGAATTAATACTTTATTTTGTGTATTCAGACTCATTAAAATGGTCTAAAGTGGCAGTAATGTCAACAGACATTTATAATGTTACAAAATATTTCTGTTTCAAGTAAATGCTGTTCCTTTCAACTTTCTATTCATCAAGGAATCCTGAAAAAGCATAACAACTGTTGTTAACATTGATATATGAAAAGTTGTTTGAGCACCTAGCTTATTAGAAATGGTTTTTGGAGGTTCATTTGACACTGGACTGGAGTAATGACTGCTGAAAAATCAGCTTTACGATCACTGAAATAAATTATTTTTTGATATATATAAAAATAGTAAACAGTTATTATAAATTTTAATGATATTTCACAATATTTCTGTTTTTACTGTATTTTTGGTCAATTAGGTGAGCATAAGAGCCTTTTGAACTGAAGTGTACAGTGTTGTCGCCATGCTGTCATAACTCCTCTTTTTGTGAATTATATTTTAATTTGTAAATGTGTATGTGCATGTGTGTGTTTTTCTTTTTTTTAAAATACAGAACTGTGTACATACATGGCATAACCAAGCAGGACTTTGCACTGTGGCATTCTTCCATCCAGCTGGCAGCTGGGACAGACGGTATGGCTCTCGGCAACCAGCAGATGAATAAAAATGATGTTCCTATCATTGTGGACAGCTGCATTGCTTTTGTCACCCAATATGGTATGTTGTTTATATTCCTATGAGATCTAAACAATTGTATTTCATTGTGAAGTATTTAATGTATCTAATTTTTGAAAATTATTATAATTTTTTTTAAAAATTATATCATAAAGGACACTATAATGTTATATCACAAAGCTCTTACCGTTGACCTTTCCCCCAGGTTTGTGTTATGAGGGAATCTACCAGAAGAACGGTGACCCGGGCCGTGTGGCCCAGCTCCTGCAGGACTTTACCAAGAACGCTCGGGTTGTTAAGCTACGGGCTCAAGACCATCGGCTAGAGGACGTCACAGACACACTCAAGAGCTTCCTGTCTCACAGTGAAGACGCTCTATTGGCTAAAGAGCTGTACCCTTTTTGGATCTCTGCCCTTGGTTAGTGCTGCCAACCACTTAATCTGTTCCTGTGAATGAACATTAATTTGTGTTCAATTATAGATCAAACTACTCTAAAGTCCAGTTGGTTGTTATTAAAGGTGTGTTCAATAGTTCTTTAGCTAGTGTTTGCATCATTATTCTTTTTGTACTTTAAGTACAGTTACCACAGTAGTGTTAGATGCCACACTGCCATCTATCGATGTGGATCAGCATGATCTTTATTTTTTGTCTTTGTTTTTGTCAGCCTTCTGGCTTCAGATCTTTTTTGCTTTTTCAGTTGTAGAGGTACTGGTTCTCACATTGTTTCCACTGGCAAAGCACGATAGAAGCAAAAGTGTGTTCTTTTGACTGATTTTCACTCTTTACATCATGAAACGCTACTAGGGTATCTACAGAGGCATCAGCTAATGAGCATGTGGATTATCTTCGTCATTTTATGATGGCAAAATACATTAAGTTGGTTGACTGGCATCATGTATAATTAAAACACTTTTTTATAGAAAATTTGTATGAGCGCAGTCTTCATATGGTGTGAGTATAAACCAGCACCAAACTACTGAATGCACCTTTAAGGGGCTTGGTCAAGGATATTTTTTTTGGTGTAAAATGCAAACAGAACTTTATGTGGATGCACATTACATTTCTACCTTAAATAGTGTTTATTGTCCATAAATGCAGATGAACAGGATGAGAAGGTCAGAGTGCAAAAATATTCATCCTACATTCAGAGTTTACCCAAAGTCAACAGGTCAACACTTGGTGCTCTGCTGCAGCATTTGTACAGGTAATTCCCCCATTTTACAACAACAACATTCTGCAATTACATCCTCTGAAGCCAGTAACATTTCCAGTTGGTATTGTGTTAATGTTTGAAGTCTGGTTAAATAGCTCACAGTAAACATGGGCACTCCAAACCCTCACTGGGTATGTCAGATTGCTCGAAATATTCTTGTAATGACTGTAATTGTTTGAAGAAGACTTAATTGGCCCTTTTGGCATATTTGGAGTGTAGCCTAACATTTCCCCCATGATGTACAATAATCGTTTTGCTGTGTTCAGGTCTACACAGCATTTACACCTGCCTGCATTCTTTTGTTGCTAATATGTGCTTTTATTTAAATCTACTCACTTCCTGCCATAGCTTTCTTCATAAAACTGCCTTAAAGTTCTGCTAGCAATAACACAGTGCCAACAAAAACTTTTCTGATCAAATATGTTTTCCAATATGTTAAGTGCTGTATTTACAATACCGTTAAAAATTGGGATTAGTAAGAATTTTTTTTTAAAACTTGAACATAATACTTAAATACTTTGAGTTTAAAGACAGTAAAGACTTTTGCATTAAAAAATCTATTTCAAATAAATACTGTTGTTTTGAACATTTTCTATTCCTCATGGTTTCCACAAAAATATTAAGCAGAACACCTGTTTTCAGCATTGATAATTATAACAAAATTTCTTAAACAGCAAATCAAAGTATTACGTTGATTTCTGAAGGATCCCATGGTTCTGAAGAATGGAGGAATGGCTTATATAAATTCTGATTTGCATCTCAGGAATAAAATACATTTTTAAACATAAAAATAGAAAATGGTTATGTTCAATTTGAATAATATTTCACAATATAACGGTTTTACTGACTTGAGCATAAGAGACCTTTCAGAAACATTAAAACAAAAATCCTACAGACAGCAACATTTTCAACAGTAGTGTAATTAAATAAATTAAATAATTAAAAAATACATAAGTCAATCTATGTAAATATTACAATTTAATTTAGGCATCATAAAATAGTTATACTGCTATACTACTTCACTTAAGCTTGAGCTTGCATGCAAGAGCTGCAACAGTTATTACAAATTACACACAGAATTCAGTGAATTCAGAAGTGTATATATTTGTATGGACGGTGTGTGTTTACTCATCTATGATTTATGTAGGTCTTTTTCCAGAAATATTCCCATATTTATGCACATATATTATATCTGCACAGGATCCAGAGGTGCTCGCTTATCAACCAGATGAACACGCAGAATCTGGCATGTGTTTTCTCCTCGTGCCTGTTTCAGACGGAAGGACACACAGCTCAGGAGACCCGTGTGGTGGAAGACCTCATCAACAATTACATCCAGCTCTTCTCTGTGAGTTAAACGTGTGTCCTCTCTCAGGATCCAGACCTAGTTGATCTCTGTCGCTTGAGTCCCAATGACCTGCTAAACGTGAGACCGCTCCAATATTCACTCCCCTCATATTCACGGAGACATTTCACAGTGTTGTTTTCACAGGTGTGTGGGGTTAATTAATAATTTATACTGTTATACCCTTTTTATTAATACACAAGAACTTGATTTAGTAGTCAGTTGTGGTCTCTTTATTACTGAAGAAATGGACGTGAGACATTGATCTTCTTGTCCATTCGAATTATTGCTCATGAAAATAGACGCCTGTCTGTGTTGAACCCCTCATTTGAAGAGGGCTATAACAAACTGGCAAGCTGTATATATGACAAACTCCATGGTGCTATGAACAGTGAAAAGCATTTCCATTCAACACAGCGAAATGCGCAGCTTTAGTGTAAGTGTGTGAAGAAGGGGACGGTGTTCGTGTTGCACTTGGACGCGTGTCTCTGTAATGGGATTTACAGTGCTGCGCTGTGCTAATTCCCCCTCGGCCCGCTCGTACATTCATAGGCCCCTGGCTTCGCACATACACACGCTTGTACTTTTGGAGAGAGGGAGAACGTGTGAAACGTGAAGTTTAGTGTTGCTAACAGCCATGATCTAGAGAAAAATATGGGAAATTTCACTAAAGTAATATGCAGCATAACACCAAGGCATGCAGGTGTAAATTAAAAGTTTACTATATATGTTAACATTTTTGTTTGTTTTTTTACAAATGTGACAATGTGGTCAAACTGCTAAGTAAATTCAAGGTATTGTTATAAAAATAAAGATTTTAAAATCATTCATTCTATATCTTATAAATACATTTAAGCATCACAACATAATGTGCAGTATGAAAATGTTTAAGCTTACATTTAGCAGTGTTAAAGATTAGCTTTAAATGAGCATTATTTCTTTTCCAGTATATTTACATTTAGAATCTTAATGCAAAAATAGGATAATGAGCTTGCACCATTAGATATCAATTATTGGCCATTTTATATTAAAATCATCTGACAACTTATATTCCACTTATGTATGTTATTGACCATTCAACTAAGTTTTCTGACATGCCATTGCAAACTTGTCCACTTATGGGATGCTTTTTGAAGAGTTGAAACGCCCTGACTTTGCTGTTGGGGATGTGAGCAGGTCTGTTTACTGTGCACAGGGGCTTTAATCTGTGTTTATCTGTGTGGGTCCATTAAAACAGGTCAGTGAAGAGCAGGTTAGGCAAATGGAGAAAGAAAACAGCTTTATCACCAGGTGGAAGGACACCACAGTAAGTCACCCCTTTTAACCTTCCTGTTAAATAGGTGTGTATGTGTGTGTTTGCGGGTTTTTTATAAAGCATGATGTTACAGGCCATAAATGTGTGCATTTAGCTTTTAACTTCCTTGTGTTGGCATATATGTGTGTACGTTTTTACAGGTCACAGAATCACTTTGACCTGTATTGGTATTGTTTTGAGCAAATTAGAGCAAACATCAAGCTCTTTGTGCTACCTAACCTTTCTGTCTCCTGCTTTATACCTCGCTGGCATCATAAGGAACAATTTGTTCAGATAAGCTGAAAAACAAATTAATCTTCCTTTGTTTGCTACTGTCCAAGTTTAAAAAGTTTCAGTGAATGTGTTCAAGTTTGGGCAAGGACAATGCTGGAACTGACCCATGAAAAATACTTGAAGCTTTTGAATGCTTAAACACATTCACATTCACACACTGAAACACAATACAATACCAGTCAAAATTCATGAATTACAAGCATGATCACCACAGAAGAGATGAATTTAGGTCATTTTTATTTGAAATGCATTTTTTATGTATTTTTCACAAACATCATAGATCTGGACCGAACATGACTGTTATGTCACTGGCCCATTTGTGACCCTGGACCACAAAACCGGTCATAAGTCACATGGGTATTTTTGTAGCAATAGCTAATAATACATTGCATGGGTAAACATTATCAATTTTTTTTATGTCAAAAATCATTAGGATATTAAGTAAAGATCATGTTCCATGAAGATATTTTGTAAATTTCCTACCGTAAATATATCAAAACTTAATTTTTGATTAGTAATATGCATTGCTAAGAACTTCATTTGGACAACTTTAAAGGCTATTTTCCTTATAATATTTAGATTTTTTTGCACCCTCAGATTCCATATTTTCAAATAGTTGTATCTCAGCCAAATATTTTCCTATCCTAACAAACATCAACATTTCTCATCCATTTCATACATCAATGAAAAGCTCATTTATTCAGCTTTCAGATAATGTATAAATCTCAATTTTAAAAAAATTGACTCTTATGACTGGTTTTGTGGTCCCGGGTCACGTTTATGTATGGGAAAAACTCATTTTAAGCATAAGCCTTTAGATTAGTGGTTCTCAACCTTTTTGACTCAGTGGCCACCTATTCTCCTACACATTATTTTAAGGCCCTTCATACTGGTTTATATATTTAAACACATATATTACATCTGCACAGTATCCAGAGGTGCTCACATATTAGCCAACCAACATAGCATTTAACTTAATTATTTTTAATGTAATGAAAACATTTTAAGTCACCCTGTTTGTTGAGGCCCCCGCAGTGTGTCTTAGCCCCCTTGGTTGAGAACCACTGCTCTAAATCAGATAGTAGAAACATGTATTCGGCTAGTTGTGTTCAAACTTTTGACTAGTACAATTCCCTGGCTGCAAAAAACCCACGTTTCGTTGTATAAGACACAGAACATCTGAATAAGGGTGTTTATACACTGTTCTTATAGAAAGTTACAGAAGCATATGTGTCATTTACGCTACATTTAAATACATTTTGCCAACGCAGTTTCATTCGTTTAGAAGAGGAGCTTTAATCTGTGGTTTACATGAGCTAAGATGTTTGCCAGCTTTTGTTGTGTAATGCTGCTAAATGATGTGTGGGACTCCAGCTGTGTGTCATTTAGTCAGACACACACAGACGCTGGTCTGAACTGAATGGGCTGCTGATTGCTTTTGTATTGTATCCACAAAGACTGCTGTACAGTTGGGTGCTTAGTTTCTTAGATAAGCTGTGCTCTTTCTTTCTTTCTTTCTTTCTATATATTTATATGAATTAAGTATGTGTTTAAAGTTGTGTGTGTGTGTGTGTGTGTGTGTTTGTCTCTCTGTTTTTACCTGTTTTTGCAGTTCTCTCCTGCTGGTGACCTGATATTTGAAGTCTACTTAGAAAAAAAGCAGCCAGAGAAGTGCTGTTTAATCAAGGTTTGTTTCCCTCGCTCTCTGTGGTGTGTGTGTGACTGTTTGGCTGAACCTAGAGGGTATTCTGCCACAGACTAAATCAAACCGCAGTTAATCAAAGGCATGTCTGATTTAATTGTGAGAGTAATTGTGTTTTATCAGTAGTCAAGGTAAACCTCAGTTAATAGAGGTTGCTTCAGAGTGTTTTTTCCCCTTGACACTTCTTTGACATATTTTTTCCTATTTTCCTCTCATTTCTCCTCCAGCAAAAGTAGATAAATCCTTTCGCACAAGGCAATGAAGTCTTGAACATTTAAAACACGGAAAACAGAATAATACTGATGTCTGTGTCTATAAGGTGTCTCCTAGCATGAGGTCAGACGAGCTTGCCATCAGCACTCTGGAGATGAAGGGGATGGAGGTCAAAGCTCAAGATCTCTGGACCACTTTTGAGGTCATTGAGAATGGAGAGATGGGTAAGGGTCCTGCTGCTGTTAAATCTTACAATTAAACGATAACAAACAGTTGAAATCAGTATCAGTAAATTTAACTTGGGAGTGAATTCTACATAAAGCATCTTTTTAGCAAGTGTATAGCAAATTATTAGAGCATTTAATGATGTTCCTCTAAGGCTTGCACACACATTAAAATGCTTCAATAGCTAAGTGAATGCACATGATTAGTACTATTATTATTTCATGAGGGTTATGCGAAACTATTAACAGATTGTGATGCATTGGTGGGAGGGAGAGACAGGTGGTGTAAGAGTGATTTTTGCCAATAGCGAGCATTGTGTTTTCCTTTTTACAAATTACAACTTGATAATGGATCTATTTTGCACTTGAGTGTGTTTTCTAATCATAGTCAGATTGGCTGGCGATAATTACAAATTTGCACCACATAATTATGCTTGTGTGGAGGACAAACCCAAAGCAAAAACAGTTTTTTGGGGGGTGGTGATGATGAGGAGGATTGTTTTTGTTTTTTTCATGTAATCTGTATGTAAGAATATACAGTCCTACTGATTCATTTTTTAGATTCTAGAGACTCTTTTGTATGTTTGTCCAGGAACATATTGTATAAATTTACACAACATTTACACAAATGTCTGCTCTCCACATTGCAACCAGCAGTCCATCAAACATACTATGAATTGCGTTCTGACATGTTTTGAAGCACAATGATGTGTGAAATCGAGCTTGCGTAGCTAGAAGCTAGAAGTGTTAACATATTTGCATAGCATATGTTTCTGGCCTTTCTGTTCTGTGGAGTCGCAATCAATTGTGAAAGAAGTCAGATGGAGCTTTGCGTTCATCATTTCTCTCTGTGCTCAGAGCGGCCCTTACACTACAATGAGAAGATTCTGGAGCAGGTATTGGAGTGGAGCTCTCTGGAGGATCCCAGCTCGGCCTTCCTGCTCATTAAGAAATATTCTGGTTCTAAAATGACAGATTCCAACTCAGGTACCAACAATGAATGTCCGATTGCACCCCAGCAGATCGCTCTAAACTATGATCGACAGATTAAACAACCTTATTGTTTTATTACATTTACAGTCAGTGTTTAATTGGAGCCACATTCAAAGATTATCTTGTGGTTATTCTTAGAGCGGTGCTTATTTTTTTTATATAGATCTCATATTTTTTAGCCTTGTTAGTATTTAGTATACTAAATGAACACAAGGAAGAATGATACTGTTTTTTTACATTTTAACATATGTGTACTAAAACATTAAAATGCCAATGCCAACAATGTCAGCTGAGGACTAAAATATATAAATAACTAAAAAGTAGAAATCAGACAGTTTCAACTGATTAAATGAATCAGACTTTACCATATCACAAATTTTTGCTATTGAGATTTAAATAAGAGATGCTATTAAAACTGCAGACATCTGTCTCAGTTCTCTCATGTTTATTTTATCATATGAAACATCCCACATGGAGATTGTGAATATTTTCAGTTGATGACCCTAATAAATCCATAAATCTGAGTTTTAAATAGATTAACTGAATTAACTTTGTGGCCAACAAAATCATTGCAAATATATAATAAATCGTCTGATAAATCGCCTAGCACTAGTTACTATCAGTCATAAAGTTTTCTGATTCTGGCCTAATTTCATAACTTTTTAGAGTCTCTGTACCAATTTCCTGATCAATTTTTCCACTCTTGATGATAAATGGCATAGTTGCAGAAAAGCAAAGCAGGTTTTTTTTTAGAAAGTGCATTTACACTTGTTTTGGTTTCCTATTGAAACCATCAGTAACGACAGCCAGAAATCATAATTTTCTACCTGCGCTGAGTAATAGCTTCTCTACATGCCTCACTAAAGATATTAATATATATTAAGCAGTCCTGTGATGCAAAGGTTTATTCATGTGGCAGGATGTGTATGTGCTAGTCTCTCAAATGTGTTAAGCTGGAAATGTGTTGCAGATGAGATTTCACTTGCTTTTCAGTACAACTTTAGCCATTTTAAAAATGCATGGCACCTTGCTAGAGTTTGAAGTAGCGGGGCTACACTGGTGCAGTGCTGCAGTATATGTATAGTTTGTATGTTCTGTCTCATAAATAGTTCATGGTATGACTCAGTATGCTTTCTTTGTGGTGTTCTTTGTTTGTGACAGATAAACTGAAAGATTTCATTAAAGGAGAGCAACTCAAATTCAAAGACGGTTCTTCCAAACTGCTTTTGGGGAATAAGTTTCAGGACCGATACCTGGTACTACAAGACAAAAAACTGCTGTTATACAAAGACATAAAAGTAAGTCTCCTACATTTTCACTCTTAGAATGGTTCCAAATATCCTTAGAATGGTCTTTAAACATCTCTGCCCATGGTAATATTTAAATATCTCCGTCCCTGCTGTTCATCGGGATCAACCTCTGTGCAGTATCTCTGTTCGCCAGCGGCCCTGCAGCAGTCGCCAGTTTACCAATTTAAATTTTTCGCCATGGCATTTCATATTAACTCTGTTTGTTTTCTTAGCATGCCTTTACAGATGAAATAGTAATTAAAAAACACAGCGGATGTGAAATTACCTGCTTTGGGCCAATCGCAGGGGCCCGCTTGTAATAAGCGTGGAGGGAAAAAAAAGGAAACAAATAAACCCTTAATGGCTATTTTCATTTTGAATTAAAGTAATGTGGGACTTCGCATACCCTCTGAAATGAGTACAGTGATTTAAACGACTGCAGTCTGTTAGGTTCTCTCTCTGTAATATCTCCTCATACTTGCTTTATTCACTCTGTGCACACGCCGATCTGCTCGTCCTCAGGGGCACACGCTCCGTGAGCTAAGACACGGTCTCCTAAAGAGTGCAGGATGTGTTAATAACTGATATTTGAGCGAAATGTGGATGTGTGTGTGTGTGTGTGTGTGTGTGAGAGAGATGGAGGGAAGGCAGAGAGGCGAAGGCACTCTGAATGAAGGCTGTTCTTTCCTTAATTAGTGTAATTTCTGGCTGCTGCGGAATATTCAGCTAATTATCAAGTGAAGAAGGTGGGAATTGGCTGTGAAGCAGAAATTTAATTGATATTCGGATGCCTTTGTTTTCTGTTTCTTGCTTTTTTTGTAAGTTAGGATTCTCGGTTAGATCTCATTTTTGCTGTCGTCGACGTGTTCGCCTGAGCCGCTCGTGTTTTGCAGTGCATTACGTACGAAGTATATCCCTTCCAGACAACAACACAGTGTTGTCGGCACATGCTAGTTTACACAATGCCCTTGGGCTCCCAACAGCTGTAAACAGGAAATTGCAGTTTTTTCCCCTTTTGATTCAAGTGAATGAGCTGGGGGAAATAAAGCAGCTACTTTTCTGCATACAGTATGTGAACCAGTTTTAGTGGTGCTAATTGTTTGGAGAGGATTTTGATAGATATATAGCATTGTAATAAAGCAGCATTAATCTTGAGCTATGTTGTATGTACTTTAAAATATGTGTAGACAGAATTATTTTTTTAATAAAAGCCCTGGGTTGATTTTGAAACATGTGCTATTGTTTCCACAGAGTACCAAACCAGAAAGAGAGGCTCCGTTAAAGTCTGTTAAATGTTACTTAGGGCTACGGAGGAAGTTGAAACCAACAAGCAGGTGATGGTCTTTTATCTAGTGCACTAAAAACCATTTGACACAAATATTTATCTTTCACATTTTAAAAAAAGTGCTGCCTAATCGTGTCTTTCTCAAGTTCATCAACAAACTGGTGCTTTTTGTAACAATTTGCCCAAACCCTCATTATGATACTTGATTTAATCCGGAGCATGTAGAGCCCACAAACAGTGGTATGAAACAAATTATTCAAAATTAGTGTGGCCACACTGAAAGATATATTAATAATCCCAAATGTGTAATTAAGATCGATTCATAAATGTTCTGACATTAACTCTAGGTTTTGTGCTCAGATGAGCTCAGAGTTCAGTCTTTATCTCTTGTGCCAAACACACAGCTGCTTGGTTTAGTGCCAAATGCCCCCCTCAGAAACAAGACTATCACAGTCAATCTGAAAGCAGATTTATATCTCACAATTATAAAATTCATTAAACGTAATTTAGCAAATACCCTGTACTATGTTTTTCTCTCTCCTGCTGGGAAAATTGTTAACTGTGGATTTGTTTCATTTCAATAATGTTGCGTTTTTGTAATTTATGGCTGTAGTGTAATTTATGAGTGCGCTTTTTTTGCTAATGATCATTTATTCATAATTTTCCTTGTGAATGTATCCACGGCATGATTCTTACAATATAATTTACCCTTAAATGACTTTCAATCTGTTTGCACATTATTTTATTTGAATTTTTCATTGAGGACATGCATACTATTTAGCTTTTGTTCATTTGAGGGTGTTTCTTCAACTATAGACACTTTTGTTTCCTGGACTAGAAAATGAACTCATTTGCACACTCTCATGTTTACTTTGATCAACAGTGGACATACGTGCATCACAGGAACCGTCATGAACATTTCTACCACAGTGACAATTTCACCAGATTTCAAATGGTATATGGTGTTTGATAACCTGTGGTGGAAATGACATTTTACACATTGTTGGAGCCTGCACATGACATGCAGGGAAAAAAACAAGATAACGTGATCATTAATTAAGAATTAATTCGGCCAAAAAAATCTGTGGCCAGTATGGTGGCCGAGAAGTGCAAAACAAATCACAATTCTGAAAACAAAATAACTTTGTACGAGATTTGAAAAGGGAGGGAAAAAAAGTTAGGCAAAAGACGGGATCGAACCCGGGTCGATCGCGTCAAAAAGCCAACGACATGCGCTTATCCATCTGTGCCACTGGAGCTGATGATTTACAGCCACTTTTAACTAAATGTAAATAGACACCCCGTATTTTTTATTCCATTTTGACTTATTATAATGTTTTCTGAATTGTTGTTGTGTTTTCTGAATTGTTATTTTGTTTTTTAGACTTGCATTTGCGTTTGTAATTTGTTATTTTGTTTTCAGAATTGTGATTTGTTTTGCACTTCTCGGCCACCGTACTAGTGGCCACGATTTAGCTAAATTAAAACAAGGGAACAAATGAATACAACATTGCCACACTTTAACTAAAACAAATTAATAATATGTGGCCACAAATTAGTAAGTTGTGGGAACTAATTTGTGGCCATGATTTAATTAAATTAAAACAAGGAAACAAAATAATTAATATAACGTGGCCATCAGGGGTGCCTGCAGGATTTCATCCGAGGGTACGCACATAGTTAAAAAACAAACAAAAAAAATAGATCAGTGAGAGCAGAACTAATGCATCACATTTTAAGCTCAACAAAATGGAAAAATACATATATCAAGAAAAGAGCATGCTCACAGATGAAAACAGAGAACAAAACAACGTTGGATAAAGTGGAATAGAGCCCTGCACGGGCCTCAAATATAGGCCCTAGCCAGTCTTTTTCCCCTTTTCCCAAAAAAGCTTATACTACTGTTTCAGCTATTAAAATAGTTCAGTTTGGTATGTAATGGAAAAATGATTATATTTAGTTTCATAATTTTTTTTTTTATAGTTAATTTAGAAAAATGTTTGCAGCATTTTTTGTTCGTTAAATGCAAGTTTTTTTAAAGTAAGGACCAAGCGGCCAGCGGCAGACAGTGAATTGATCGTAGCCTATATGTTTGATCAATTTAGCCTTCTCGAATCATCATGACTTGCCTAAAATAAAATCTATAGATATAAAACAGTTCAAGCATATCACAATGTTAGTTTAAATGTTTAACCTAGATAAATGTGCGCTGTTAGACGCATTTCCAATCGTTTGGAGTGGAAGCTGAAGCGCAGGACATGGAGGCGCCAGCACGATCACTTGCATTTTTCTCTAACAGTGGAAACCACTTAAAATACAAGTCATTTTTGCTCATAAAGGTAAGAGTAATACATCATTCTAAACTGTAAACTGGGTCTACTTTTAATTGTGTGCACTCACAATATCAACAAAACACTTTATATTAAGTGGCCTTAACAACTATGTACTTATATTTAAATTAATAATTTGGTACAATGCACTTATTGTGTACATACATGTTTTTACATTGTACTTATATTTTAAAAATACCTGCGTGTAATTACATCTGTAATTAATTTATGTAATTACATTTATAATTACACTGTTGACCCATCCCTTACACCTTAACCTACCCTTAAACCTACCCATACCAACAAACTTGACCCTAACCTTACTCGTATCACACCTCAATAGCAGCAAAAGTGTTTTGTAATACAATATGAACACAATAAGTACATTGTACTTATTTATTGATGTAAGTGCATAGTAGTTAAGGCCACTTAATATAAAGTGGGACCAAACGTGCTTTTATAAAATAAAGAAAACAAACACTTTCTGCTGTCTCGGTCTTGAGCAGGAGCGCTTCACAATGATGAACCTAAATTCAGCGAATTGCCTCACAGACATGATAAAAATATATAGAAAGCTTTACATTACTACTTTAAAACGAAATAATTTAATTCGAAAATAGAAATAGAACCATTTTTTTTCATCACCATAATTGATGGATGTCTAAAATATAAAAATAAGGAAAAGCCTAAAACAGGCCCGATTATAATTTGCGTTTTATTTTATAATTCTGTACAATTAAAAAATAAAGCACAGATTATAATGGCATATATGTAAAACGTTGTCCTATAATTGTATAAGCTGCTTATATTTTCTGATTTTTATGTTGCTCTGTTCTGAATACCTTAAAATTTAAAGGATTTGCTGCAATGCAATTTTGTCTGATATGTGAATTATTTATTAGCCTATTTTCTTTTTTATCCATGCAGCAAATGCTTTAAAAACAGCTTTAAAATTTAGGTTACTTTATTGCATTCAAGACGCTTTTAAAGTAATTTTTCACTATGAAATTTATTGGTAGCTTGAATGTAAAACATGGTCATGAATTCGTTGTATTCCCATTTGTAAAATAGCCAACAAATTAATTGTTGTAGGCTAACCCGATCTCATGAAAGTGCCTATAGCACGATTTTCTGCTTCTATTTGGCGTAATATTTATATGCAGAAATTGACTTTGGCATGCAAAAGACTGATAAATTCATAATAATGGCATGGCTGGTTCAGTCGACAGAAATACGGGACACACGATAACTGCTGAAATGTTTGCGGGGCAAATCTCCGGTCAGTCTGAGCGCTCATGGTACGCACAGTGCGTACAGCCGTACACCTACAGGCGCCACTGGTGGCCATGATTTTCCTAAAACAAAAAAATGAATTTATCAAAGGTGGCCACAATTTAAATAAGTCCTGTGACAGGCTGTTTTCTAAGTCTAATTTTATTGATAGGTTTTTAGTTTTTTTGTAAACTAATGCACACACAATTTGGTAATATTTTCACACATCACAAAATTACTGTACAGCTTAATTGGAAACCAAACAAAATGTGATGCCTTTATTACATGTAATATTTTCCTTGAATGATCATATTTCATCTCAGTCAAGCTCTTCACTGACACTTTTGAAGAAACTGTAATTGAAGTAAAAGGATTTGTTGTGGTGGAAGTGACGTCAAAAGGGGGAGACAGTTGTATTAATTAATAGAAATAATTTGCACATTATACATATTGAAATGTTGTATTTCATTATTTTATAAGATCAAGTTTTGAATTCATATTTTATACTGGGTTTTCAGAGTGAAGCAATACAATCAATATATAAAAGGCAATAAATGCTTTTTTTCTTTTCTTAAAAAAACAACAACAACAAAACACGAGGGACAAAGTACCAGAGGTTGAAGAAACACATTTTAACGCTCATTGCGTGACCATTTGTGTGGAAATAACAGCTGTTTGTCAGCCACAATGACTAAAATGCTGTGTGTAAGGTCAGAATTTTGTTTGAACCATTTAGACCATGAACCATGAATTTAATAAATTAACGAGAAGTAGGTCAGCAAAACAGTTACATCTGTAAGAGTGTAAAGTATAATTCTCTTACACAAGCAAAATAGGTAATCTTTTCTATTAGGCTTGTCAGCTGACTGTGAAAGTTAAGCTGAATTTAATGGTATCTTAGCACTTTAGAGGTTCTCAAGGGGTCAGGCTGTGGCTCCATCAGGAAAAGCTGAATATAGTTGTAAATTGATGTGGCGAACCTGAATGTAATGCTGCGAAACTAATGGAATACTTTCTGTTGTTGTTTTTCTGACTAATTTTCAACAGTTGGGGTTTTACTGTTTATACTGAAAAGCAGCAGTGGTAAGTGCAATTAACTCTGTTCCTAATTGCACAGTCAATCACACGCTTCAGCTTGCTTTTTAGGAAAAACATTTATCTGGAACTGAATAATAGATTCTTTTTTTAATATTTCTGCCTGAAACTTACTAAGGTTTTGTACAGCTTAGTACTTGAACTACAGAACTGCATGACTGAATTTCAAATAGGACACTTGAGTGCCTCAGTGTTCTGAATATGTGCCTTTGCATCCTCCCTGAAAAAGGTATTTCTGCTGTAAAGGGAATGATTCTCAGCAGGACTGGGTCACCTCCATTATCAGAGTGAAGGTGAGCTTTCTTCATTTTCTAAGTGCTCATAATGTGCAGTTAACATTGTTACAAATGGGCATGGGAAGAGTTTTTTATAATGTAATTTTTAGACGGGTACTGTTCCACATCTGGCACTTAGTTGCTGTTTATTTCAAATTTTGCAATGAAAAATGAGGCATTTTTTGTAGCTTCATAAAGTTCCATGATATTACCATGCTTTTTTCTTTTTGGAGATAGAAGGTATTCTAGAAGGTAAAGTACTTCGGAGTACCTTGTAAATACATGGTATTACCATCTGATACCATAGCTGTACTTCATTGTGAAAAAGAAGTGTGATTAACTGTATCAAATGTGCATTGTAACGTACTTTAAATGAAAATAAAATTTAAAAGTACATTTTTAAACAGTGCACTTACAGATGTAATGTTAATAAAATAAAGGCCAGAACTTACGTGTTCTTAAAGATAGTACACTTTCACAGTTATGCTTCAAATATTTTTTGTTATGTTTTAAAAAGTGCAATTTGTAATAAGTTAAGGGTTTTGCTTTAAATTACATTTAAATCATCCACTTTAATGAAGCACATTTATTTTGATGTGGTGACTAACATACTAAAGCATATGTAAAGCACTTGATTATATTTAAACGGTACTGTGTTATTCAATATATTTAAGTTTATATATTTTAAATTAACTAAATTGTAACTTCATTATCGCAAATGTGTAATTACAAATATAACTTAATACAGAACACATACCTGTTTCAGTAAAAATGGCATTAAAGTATATTTAGTGTCATATTAGTTTTTCATCAATGACTGCCAGTACATTTGGCATTAAACTTTAACCATATTTAAAAAACAATAGAGGGAATTATGAAATTACATATAAAGATGTCCTACATAATTGGGTCTAAAAGCACTCAAAGGTTTTATGTAAATTTAGAATATAATACATTTTCATTTTATTGCAATTAGCATGCTGTTAACATTACATTCTGTTCACACTTAAGTCTCTCAGTATTATATTATTTGTACTAATTTTAGGATGCTGAAGTGTGCTGCTTCTTTTTCACAAGGGCCATGATATCCCCACAGTTCTTTTTTATAACACTGCATTTCCTTTTCCCAGAGAAAGTTAGATGAAAACTAGCCCTAAGAATTGAGGGAATGTTTTCAAGGTCATCCTCCATGAGTATAAATCACATTATCCGGAAAGGTCTTTTAGCTGAAATAAGGTCATGCAGACTGCCACAATAACACTGGTTCCAGCAGACTCTTCTTTAGACAAGCCGGGCGCTACTACACACAGAGGGCCTGACTCAACTGATTCACTATTAATAACTTAAACCAAAGGCAAGAGATGGCAGAGAAGTACTGTAGTAGATGATTTAGCCATTGTTTAGATCTCTCCTCCAGTCCTCTAACCTTCTCAGATTTTCTTGCCCCTGTCTTCGGTCCTAATGCCTCACCCTTATCTACTTCCCACAGGTTCGCTGTTTTCATTGTCGAGGTTTATTCGTGCTTTTGTGGCTTTGAACTGATACGAGGAAGAAAAATAAAGCGCTTCGGCTCTTAATTTTTTTCCTCTTCCGGGGAGGTGGGGCACAGAGAGGTGCTGGAGGTTTTTTTTTTTCTTCAAGCGGTAGAGTAAACGAGGAGTGGAGGGCATGTACCATAATTCAGTGTACATATTGTTGTGTCTCATTATTACTGTACATGTACTAAAAGCGGTTGTGCAGTCCATGCAGGTAGATTAATTGATACTCTGTGCACTGAGACTCTTCTAACCTCTCGCTGCTTCCATTTCACCCAGCATTCTGCTTGGCATGGTTTCCATAGAAACTGGCGAGCAGTGCTGGGTACGTAAAGGAACAGGCAGATGAGACCTGCTGCTGCTAAAATGAGGATGTAGACGTGAAGAACAACTCAAAGGCCATAAAGTCACAGTGGAAAGTATGAACTGTCTTAGGGAGTGTTCAGCTCAGGAATAGGTCCAGAATGTTCCAGCACATTTGTTCCTACATCATTAAGGTCAAAAAGTTAGTGTTAGTTAGACCTGCTTGAGTTTTAAACATTTTTAACATTTCACTTGCCTGAGACTCAAAGCTTAAAAAGTAAGGTATACATTTTCTGTATGAAACTATTTCTTCCTAAGTTCCCACTGTCATGGAAAATATCAAAATATCAGGTAAAAGTCTGACTTTCAGGCCTAGAAATGTCATGAGAATTAATCAAATCCTAGTTAATATAAATACAGTGCTTGGAAGGCAGTAATGATATTCCTTAAAACATTATTATAAAGGAGTTTTACTAAATAATTTACTATTTACTAAACTTTGTTGATTTCGAAAATATAGAATGCTTAGCATTCAAAAGGAAGTGATGATGTCACTGTAATATTTGCATACTAAATTCGTATTCCTTAGTCTTATTCGTTATAGTCTTATTCCTACATATATTTGCATACTTGCATATTGTGAATGTCTTTTTGTTCTTGCATATGTTTAACTATTTATAGTCATGTCAAGTGTTAATATTAATGTTCAGCTGACATCATTCACTATCGTTCACATGTTAGCTGTCAGTAAGATTGCTTAATGTTTTTGAAATAGGTCTTGCATGCTCATCAAGGCTGCATTTATTGTGAAATATATATAACTGTTTTTTTAATTTGATATATTTTAAAATGTAATTTATTCCTGATTTCAAAGGTGAATTGTCAGCAGCTATAACTCCAGTCTTCAGTATCACATGATCCTTCAGAAATCATTCTAATATGCTTATTTAGTGCTCAAGAAACATTTCTTATTATTATTTGTGTTGAAAACAGTTGTGCTGCTTAATATTTTTGTGGACACCATTATACATGTTTTTCAAGGATTCTTTGAAGAATAGACATTTGAAAATTCTTTTTGTAACATTTTAAATGCCTTTACTGTCACTTTTAATCAGTGATTAATGTACCGATCTGAATTGAAGTATTTCTTAAAAAAAAATCAACCCAAACTTTTTATGGTGGAGTAGACATTATGACAAGTTTCTGTACCTTTGCTGTCTAGCGAACACTGTTATTTCCTATAGGGTTTTCTTTTAGCTCAAACAGTAGAGCATTGCGTTGACATCAACAAGATCATGTGTTTGATTCTGCATAGACTGATCAAATGTAAATCTTCAACACAAAGTAGGAAAAAAGCAACTTGTAAATGCTTAAATGTAAATGTGTTTGCAGCATGCCAGTGACTTATGGCCTAAAGACCTAAAGCAGAGTGCATTGTTACCTTATAACCTGAGCAGAGGAAGAACATCCACTTACAGCACAGCAAAGACCAGCACAGCCAAACATCAGAGAGAGGTCAGCACTAAACCTGCTCTACACTCACATAAATGTCACAAATACTCAACAAACCTTTTCATTTAATGTTGCTTAATGACTTTTGTGCTTCAATGAACACTTCTAAAGGCCAGCACTGTTTGCAGTAGATCAGCTCTGATCTCCATCTTTGTTGTCAGTTAAACCATATCCATGTCGTCTTGTCCAGAAAAATGGTTGTTGGAATTGGGCATCAAGTTTATCCACTGCATACGAAACAGCCTTTGACTCATATAGCCATGTATATCCATGTACTTCCCCCTGTTCTGCAGGCTAAAGGGAAGTCAGTCCTCACTACAAGTATAGAAGGTTCAAATACACGAAACCAAATGACCACAGATGTGAGCAACCAACCGGACGTGATGCATAAATTGGCAAGCAGTGAAGGAACTCCGAGTGTCTCCGGGCTTAAAATGGTGATTGATGACACACTCCAGTCTCTGCGTAGACCATCACTTCAACAAGACCCCAGCGCTCTCACCCAGCTATCACACAAGAAGGCTGTGTTGCCCAGCAGAGGTGTGCAGTTGCCAAAAAACCTCATTAATGAACTAAGTACTGTTCTCAACAAAACAGGACGCTTTCCGAAAGAAGACGATTAAGAGAGACATACAGAGACAGAAAGACGAGATACTTGTCTGTTGCTCTTCCATTGTGCATGAGGAAAAACCAACACCAAATCACCCCACAAAGCTCAGTTGGTTCTCAGTAAGGAAGTTGGATGTTACTACTCAGGACATGGAGAGTAAGTACAGTAAATGTTTAAACTGAGGTAAACTGGTGGGTCAAACATTGGATGTAAAGACTTTTTTTTGCGCACAACTACAGCTGTTTGCCATAGGTTGCATTGAGCCTTTATCCTTCAATTTAGAACCATGTAATTCAGTATTATTGAACATTAATGATTGTTTTAGGCTTTTGCATGATAACATGCATTTCACTCTTCATTCTCATATCTGTTTTTATTCTCAATGAGGTTGAAAAAGACACTACTAGACAACAATGTTCCAGTATCATCTTAAATCTTCATATTTTGAAACTGGTTGTTCTGAGATAAGTGGAATGGTAACATTAGCATTAGTTAAAGTTGGCATGAAATAGAATTCGTCCATGCAGTTTTTTTTTTTTTTTTTGGCCTCGCAATTTTCAATTAAAAAATCATAAATAGATCTTCCAGTGAAACAACAGTTGGATACACATTCATAGTCAGATGTGCATCACAATCCGATAAAAGGATCTTGTGCTTCCAGGAGAAAAAAAGGTGCACTTCCATAATGTACTTACAACACAACTCTAATCTGTTAGGTATAATGAACAGTTACCAATACTTTTACAGCATTAGTTAGTCTAGGTTAAAGTTCATTTCTACAAATTTAACAAATTTTTAACATTTCACGTTACGTTAATTATTGAAATAACTATGAAATGAACAGTTGTACTGCATTTTTATAAATCAACAGCAAAAAGGTTGTTAGTTCATGATACCGAATGCATTGGCTAATGCTAACAAATTGAATCTTACTGTAAAGTAATCTTACAAGAAGTAATTTTTAATTCAGTTCAACTATTTTTGGTTCTATTTTGATCATTTTGATACTGATGTGCTTCAAGATCTACCAAGCATGTTTTTGACTCGAGAATTGTGTGGCATTTTTATAGTTGGGTACAAAAATAGCCCTGCTGTTTTCCCTCATTCTCATTCCTCTGTTTTTGTGCCAGCGGAGGTTGAAAACACTACCAGACAATGACGCTCTCAATTGCATTGATCTGTTTAGAACTTATCAAACCTCCATGTAATGAAAGTGGCTTTTCAGAAGTGAGCTGAATTAGTCATTACAATCCTAATCGTCTACCACGTGTTTTTTTTTTTTTTTCAAGAGAATCTTGTGCCTATTTATAGTTGGATACAAAACTTACCCAGCATTCCAAACACCCCAAAGTTGTTGAATAATGCATAATAGTAGGAGAGCATACACATTGAATATTGTCACCCAGTTTGATATTAAATATTTATAGTTTACATTTTATGTAGATTATGAATCACTTAACAGCCATCTGCATTTCATGGCTGTTTTTAAAATGGTAATCATGCACTCTGCCTGTCATCAAAACATGTAACATACTAAAGTCTTTGTGACATGGAAATAAAGTTAAATGGTTCATATAGTACACTAGCATTCAAAAGTTTGAGGTTCACCAAGGCTGCATATATTTAATAAAAAATACAGTAATAACTGTTCTCTATTTTAATATATTAAATAATTAGTTAACTAAAATTAAAACTATAAAAAAAATTTTTTTGTTTGTTAAAATAAAATAAATGTTAACTTAAATAAACTGGAATATTTTATTTTAGCGTATTTCCAAGGCAATATTTCTCATTTTCATGTAGTTTAACTTACTGAAATAAATAAACTAAAACTGAAATAAAAATGCTAAAGATTAAAATGAAAAACTACTGTATATAGACATGTTTAAAAAATGCTAAAACTTAAACTAAAATTAACATGAACAGCAAATAAAATAAAATCTAATTCAAAATATCAACAAAAACTACACTGCTCAAAAAATTAAAGGAACACTTTGAAAACACATCAGATCTCAATGGGGAAAAATATCATTCAGGATATCTATACTGATATGGACTAGGTAATGTGTTAGGAATGAAAGGATGCCACATCATTTGATGGAAATGAAAATTATCAACCTACAGAGGGCTGAATTCAAAGACACCCCAAAAATCAAAGTGAAAAAATGATGCAGCAGGCTAGTCCATTTTGCTGAAATTTCATTGCATCAACTCAAAATGGTACTCAGTAGTTTGTATGGCCCCCACTTGCTTGTATGCATGCCTGACAAGGTTGGGGCATGCTCCTAATGAAACGACGGAGGGTGTCCTGGGGCATTTCCTCCCAGAGGTGTTCTATTGGATTTAGGTCAGGCGAGTGTGGGGGCCATTCAATGGTATCAATCCCTTCATCCTCCAGGAACTGCCTGCATACTCTCGCCACATGAGGCCGGGTATTGTCGTGCACCAGGAGGAACCCAGGACCCACTGCACCAGCGTAGGGTCTGACAATGGGTCCAATGATTTCATCCCGATACCCAATGGCAGTCAGGGTGCAATTGTTTAGCCTGTAGAGGCCTGTGCGTCCTTCCATGGAAATGCCTCCCCAGACCATCACTGACCCACCACCAAACGATGTTACAGGCAGCATGACATTCTCCACGGCTTCTCCAGACCCTTTCACATCTGTCACATGTGCTCAGAGTGAACCTGCTCTCATCTGTGAACAGCACAGGGCACCAGTGGCGGACCTGACAATTCTGGTGTTCAATGGCAAATGCCAGTGGAGCTCCACAGTGCTGGGCGGTGAGCACAGGGCCCACTAGAGGACGTCAGGCCCTCAGGCCACCCTCATGAAGTCTATTTCTGATTGTTTGGTCAGAGAAATTCACACCAGTGGCCTGCTGGAGGTCATTTTGTAGGGCTCTGACAGTGCTCATCCTGTTCCTCCTTGCACAAAGTAACAGATACCAGTCCTGCTTATTGGTTTAAGGACCTTCTACGGCCCTATCCAGCTTTCCTAGAGTCTCCTGGAATCTCCTCCATGTTCTTGAGACTGTGCTGGGAGACACAGCAAACCTTCTGGCAATGGTACATATTGATGTGCTATCCTGGAGGAGTTGGACTGCCTGTGCAACCTCTGTAGGGTCCAGGTATCGCCTCATGCTACCAGTAGTGACACTGACCCTAGCCAAATGCAAAAAAAAGTGAAAAACAGTCAGAAAAGATCTTATTGTTGCCCATCTAGTGTACCTGTTGTTAATTTCATTAACACCAAAGCAGCTGAAACTGATTAACAACCCACTCTGCTACTTAACTGACCAGATCAGTATCCCAGGAGTTTAATTGACTTGATGCTATACTCTGATTAAAAAGTGTTCCTTTAATTTTTTTTTTTGAGCAGTGTATAATAGTATCTCAATGCTACTAAAATGTTCAAAAGGACAGCATTTATTTGAAATAGAAATCTTTTGTAACATTATAAAAGCCTTTACTGGGACTTTTGATCAGTTTAATGCATGTTTGCTAGATAAAAGTAAAAAAAAATCTTACCTCAGACTTTTGAAGAGTAGCGTATATACTGTATATTCACTGTATATACGTTGCATCTGCTTATTTGCAGTCACTTTACAAGTGCTCTCTCAACTCCTCAACGTCTGTATAAATATACTACTGGAGCACTGCCAGTGGTTTATGATCTGCTTGTAAAAGTATGCTACTGCCATTTTGATTTGAGAGTGTTTCTGTTACTGTTAATCAGGTTGTGTTCCATGTGTTTTATTGTCTTCGTCTGATTTACTGTCTGTAATCAGCCAGAGGTGTAAGTGATACACCTGCGCCATCTCCCTCATTAAAGTTTTTATGCTTGAATTAATTAGCGTGTTTATAAATGACGTCTGTCAGATGCTGACACCTTGAGCGTCGCCACATGTTACGGTTTTGATTGAAACATGTCGCTTCTGTGCTCCTGTCACTCAAAGCGCACATGTGTGTTTGTTCTCACCTGTTTCCGCTGCGCTTCCTGCCTAAGCATTACTGCTACGCCGTGCTGGCGCTTCTCTCTCATCTGAAGGTCACCATATGGCAGGAGTGTGGGAAATAAAGGACCTCAAATAATTGAAAACATTATGCGTGACTTTGACACACAAAGGAAGGTCGCTGTGTAGTGGTGAAATCCAGGCGTTTTGAATGAATTAGTTGGGCTGCATCTGTTACCTGGCAATTATATTGGCTACTGTTTTCTGAAAGTTTTATTAAAGGTTTTGTTTTGCTTGCATTTTGATTGAGGACATTAACAGCCCTATTTTTTTTTTAGTAGCAAATGTTTGCTTTTACACTCGTCCTACTAACTTTGGACCGGCCAAACTAAAATAAGAGTCACGCCAGGCAAAAGCTCCCAAATCACCTCCCCAAAATCCATTTAAAAAAGAGATTAAGCTAATATGACACAAACATTTGCTCATAAAAGATGCAGCATGTCTGTTATTTCTCTCAGGCTTTTGTTTTATCAGTACAAAGTCTATTCACTGTTAAGACTGAAAAGCAAGCATCGCCGAAGACTCTCAACCACCGAGCTTTCAGATTTCATCGCTAATGCATAACCTTCCCCTCATGCTATTAGTCAATAAACACTGAGCAGTCCGGAGAGATTACAACAGTCAATAAAGCAAGTTAGGTTTTTAATTTGCGCAACAAAATAGGAAAGGTGGGACAGTGCGGCTAGGCACACCGCAGGCACCGAGTGGCTCTTGTGGGACAATTAATGTTAAATTCAAATGATGGACTTAAGAGCTTAATTAAATAAATGATAGTGTGCTTTTTGTAGTAAGAGTGTTAAATAACTGGTGAGGCATTACAATGTCGCTTTTCCTGACCTCTTACTTTTGTGTTTTTGCAGTCCATTTCTGAACTATAATATACTTATTAAAACAGCTCTAAGTGATTTACACTCTGTATGTATGTAGTACATATAGAATACATACAGTATATAGAAATATATTTCTGCTTCAGAGTATTCAAAATATAAAGGTAACTGCAACTTTATATCTTTATGGCATAATTTCTCATAACTGTGTGACTTTATATCTCACAGTGTAACAGTGTTCCAAGAATATATTTCTTGTAATTCTGACTTTATAGCTTTCATTTGTGACACTTTATCTCTCAATATGATTTAATTTCTCACAATGTGATGTAAGTGTGAATATATCCACCACTGTCTAAATGGTTTGGGTCAGTAAGTGTTTTTTTTTATTAGGTTATTTATTAATACCCTAATTCAGCAAGGATGTAAAATTGATCAAAAGTGACAGTAACACCATTTATTTAATTTATTTTCTAACGTTTTCACAAAATATTAATCAATATTAAACATCTTTAACATTAATAATAATAATAATTATTATTATTATTATCATTATTAACAATAATAATAATAAACAAATCAGCATATTAGAATGATTTCTGAAGAATAATGTGGCTCTGTATAATAATAAGAATAATGTGACTGGAGTAATGGCTGCTGGAGTAATTCAGATTTGCCATCTCAGTAATAAATGACATTTTAATAGATATTGAAACAAAACAGTATTTTATATTGTAATAATATTTCCAAATATTACTGTTTTAACTCTATAAATGAAAACATTCTTAACCTCAAACTTTTCAACTTTAGTGTATACCCCAGACTTTATATCTTACAATGTTACAATGTCTTATTTCAAAGAAGATTCGATTTTCTCTTCAAGTCTGTAATTATAGGCGCTAACTTTTTCCTGATTGTTCAACAATGCATATGAGTCTGCTGTCCTCTCACTAATGAACGTCCACTCCGATGAAATCAAACTAAGACAATTGTGCCCACAGCATAAACAAAGACACAGATCTTCATGTGGATATTGGCCACTCCAATTGGACACACAGCCATATTGCTGCCTGCTAGCTAACAAACGATGGGGCAAAATTACCATGAGGACTGGAAAAGCAGAACAACTCCGCAGACAATGATGTTAGTGATACAGAATGCTACTGAATAAAAGACGGCAATCTTATCTGAAAATTATGAAAATTGCATTCATCACAACCTGTTTGTTTGTGCACTTCGATTACAGACCGTTGCGGCAATTTACTGTGTTATTCACACCGGCTGCCTGTGTTCTCCAGCGCCTTCCGCAGGCCTCAGAGGTTAAATACCCATTGTTACATTATACGCTATACCTAATCAAGAGAGTCAGAGCATAATGAAAGCCAGGGAACATATGTGTACTACTAACAGATAATAAACCGATGTTCCCTCTAACTTATTCACGGATGAGATGAGATTTAGGGGGTTATGAATCATTATAAGGCTTATCTTATCAAAATTAATAACCCTAATGGTATTGCACCAGTTGTTCAGTTGGCACAGGAGCTCAGATTTTGGATCATAATGTGCATCGCCACAATCCATCCCATCCCATTATGCCTTTTATCTGATGTAAATAAAGCAACTCTCGCCGGACAGCAAGATCTTTGATTGGCCACAAAACTACAATGGTGGCTAATTAGCAGCTGAAAGACAATGTAGGGCTGATGGGAGATAATATCAGCACCCACATGCTGAAATCGCTCAAAAAAGCAGATGCCTTCAACACAGCGTGTAAGTGAGAAAATCAGAGAGAAAAAGAGGTAATCAAAAACAAGAGGCCTATTTAGAGATTAAAAAAAAAACATATTATAAAAGGGGGAAAATGTATGAATTAGCCAATGTATCATTTATATATCTTAACGTTGAAACATAAAAATATTGTACAAAATATATTGATTTAATCTACAAAAACCAATGCATGTGCATGCACATGTCTATTTAACCTTGCCATTCAGTTATTAGTGTTATTGTGGCATGCGTGACTGAGGGTTGGGTAACTACGGCAACGGTAAATGATTTTTATTATGCTAGCCTCTGACATCAATTTGTCACTGACTGCATCACCGCTGCCCTGTACTTGCATTTCGATAACAAACTTTGGCTGCGTTCATTCTGTCATATTTATGCTGCCAGTGCTACATCCAGCGCAAGCCAGACTAATACTTTAACCTAATTTGTCAGAACATTTATCATCTCTTTACTCCCTCACTCACTCTCTCGCTCGCTCTCTCTGTCTTTCAGTCTCACTCCCCATCCGTCCACCCAGTTCCACTAAAGACTGAGTCACAGCAGTTTTTTTTTGTCAGTCATGATTGAAAGCCACTCAGAAACATTGCTATTTTTAAGATAAAATTGAGTTTAGGTCGCAGTGACCAAAACTTTCTGCTTTGTTCGTTTGAATCCAAAGTTGCTTTTGGCTGAGGGCTTAAACACCCCTCATTCAGTCTCTTTAGGGAGTCGACTATTCAAACTGGAGTCACTATTCTATGAAAAAAATAATCTTTCAGATATCTCACTGAGTACTGGCTGACTTTCACTAACCTTCCCTGTTATGCAGTCACATTTCTGCTATTTTCAAAACTTTTTCTGTCTCGGTTTTCATACTAATAAGACTTTCTCTCCCGCCTTAATTAGCATCATCCACTAGTGTTTATGCAGACATGCGATTCAGGTCATAGACAAACTGGGACGGTAGTGGCTCGCCTGCTTATTTTCCTGCATATGTTTGCAGTCTTGAAGAATAAAAGGCTGGATAAAAATTAATCGTAGCTGTTGATTGGGTGCTGAAATACTGGAAGATGGTGAATAATTGATGCTGTGGTCCCATCACGAGTGCGTCTGGTGATATCTTTAAACTCCTTTGACTTGTGCCTGATTTCTATGTCTTCATTTCCTGCATGGACATGGCATGGACAGATGTCCACTAGAATGGGCTCTAAATAATAAATGAACAGAGGAAACCAACCCAGTAAGGGTCAACACACTGTTGGTCTACAAGACAACAGTGAGAGATGTGAAAACATGGCATTAGTTGTGATGGCAAAAAGGAAAACAAGTTCCAGAAGAAGATATTTTGAAGAATGTTGGTAACCAAAGCATTTTGGTCACCATTGACTTCCATCTCAAAATATTTCTTAAAATATATATTTTTTATTTTCCACAGAAAGTCATACAGGTTTAGAACAACGTGAGGATGAATAAATTGCTAAACTATTCCTTTACAGATTAAAGAAGTTTCAACTGAAGAAGGCAGATGAAAACATCCAAAAGAATCTAAACAAGGAGTCAAGAAAGCTACACGGAAAAAGAAAAGAGCAAGACTTAGATACCAGCAAGTGCTGCCATGATGAAACCTCGCTTTCCACGGCCAAGACAAATATCCACAGCCATTTATCTGCTGCATTTATCAGACCTGCCTCTTGCGTTTTATCTTAATGAAGGATTCTGTTTACACATGACTGCCCATGTCAGTCCAGACCTCACCACAGCTCTCGTTTCCTCAGACAGTAAATACTTTAAATAAATGAAACAGGACGAAAGCTGAGGCAAACAGATACCCGCTACAGAAAGAGATGTGGTATGACCATTTCTCATATCTGGAAGGGCTTGAGAATGGAAGGCATTGTGAGACTGCCTCTGTAATTTGTCACATCAGCTTTAAGTCTGTAGCTTTTGTGGGGTTGAAAAACGGAGAGCGCTCCACACCACAAAGAGCAATCAACCAGGCTTTGTCCTCTGTGTTGCCATGCTTTTCCTCATTGTTTGGTGAAAGAGGGTGGAATGTATCGGTCGGTGCAGACACACACTTCGGCTCCGTCTCATTCCATTCCCCAATTCCCTATGACATGATGCAATATATTGTGAAAATAAATTCTACTAAGGGTCTTTGACGACGAAACATTGGGACATTGATGGCTTAATGACCTGTGACTGCTGGTATTTATCCACAAGCTCACTATAACATTCCATGACTGATGTCTTTCTGGTATTATTTTGGCATTGGACCATTTTGGACTTTTTTGCCTATAAAACAAAACATACAGTTACAAATGGATATGTATATACAGGGCTGTCCAGTCCTGCTCCTGGAGGGTCTATGTTTTGAGTTTAGCTCCAACCAGCTCTGACACACTTTCCTGGAAGTTTCTACTGAGTGTAGACCTTGATTAGCTGGTTCAGGTGTTCAGTTAAGGTTGGAACTCTGAAACAGCAAAGCTTTTGGGTTGCTCTCAGTGAACAGTGATGAGAATTTACCATCAGTGTTCTGAGGAGGGACAAACTACAAACCGGTGAGGGCAATGAAGGCTATCCCGTCTGGTCTAAGCCAGCAGAAAGTCTACTGTGGCACAAGTCCCACAAAATTGTAATGATGGTTTTGGGAGGAATGTGCCACAACACACACTGCAGACCAATCAGAGTGATGACCTCATGTCCACCATCGAAAGTGCCTACAATGGGCATGTGAGAATCAGAACCGGACCTTGGAGCAGTGGAAAAAGTCTGATGTGTCCCATTTTATTTTACATCATGTGGACAGCTGTGTAGTGCACACTGTTTACCTGGGGAAGTGATGGCACCAGGATGCACTGTGGGATGATAACAAGCCAGTGGAGGGAGTTTGATGCTCTGGGCAATGGTGTGCTGGGAATCTCTGGGTCTGGCCATTCATGTGGGCGTGAATTTGACACATGCTACCTACCTAAACACCGTTGCAGACCAGGTACCCCCTTATGACAATAGTGTTTCCTGATGGAAGTGGCATCTTTCAGCAGGATAATGCATCCTGCCACACTGCACACATTGCTCTGGAATGATTTGAGGAATGTAGAGTTCAAGGTGTTTCCTTGGCCTCCACATTGCCCAGATTTCAATCCAATTGAGCACTTTGGGATGCACTGGACCAAAAAGTTTGATGCACGGTGGCCACCTCGCAACCTACATGACTTGAAGGATTGGCTGGTAACGTCTTGGTGCCAAGACCACAAGAAACCTTCAGGGGGTCCATGCTTTGGCAGGTCAGTGGTGTTATGGCAGCACACAGAGGACCAACAGCATATTTTATCGTATTTATACATTCAATGTTTCAATACAGTGTAATGATTTTGACAATGAGACACTCATTGGAGAATCCACTTACTGCTAAACAAGGGAGTGAAAACAAGTTATTCTTGGCCAAAAAGCGAATATGATTACAATGATAGATTCATTTTGAGAGAGAGAGAGAATATGCAGAAAGCAGAGGTGATGGTCTCTACCGAGGATCTAAGTAAATGAGGATTAATTACTGAGATTAGCTCATACTTGTGTGCAGAGCAACTCTGTGCTCACAAATTGCTGTCTAATTACAATACAAAAACCATTTTCTTTATGCAGTAGAGGAAGAAGAGATGTTGAGAGGTTACAGATGAAGAACATGGAACAGGGTGAACTGGATGAATAGCTGGAAATGAACAAACATGCAGACGAGTGCCGTGGAGTTCAACATGCAACAACAATGTTACATCAGATACAAGCCTCACTTTATCTCTCATTTTTTCCCGTTTGTCAGAAATGAACCACATGCTTGTTTTTCAGGGACACGCAAAAGATCCAATCAAGAGAAGCTTCTAAAACCTAATGGTCTCAATACAATGCTAGTCACAGTCTATCATCTCCATTCACCTCGTAGCATCTTTTGCTACATGCTCAAATAAGCAGACAGGCTTTCCATATTCAATTATATTAGGTTAGATACAATTGCACATCCTGTCTGACTCTCTTTAATTCAGTGAAACGCTGTATGTAGCCTCACGCTAACAGGAAATTGAGTTAGTACGGCAGTATTGATTTGTATTTACTCCAAAGCATCACTCCACAGACTCACTCAGACAGACTGCTTTTAGCTTCCTAATTCTTCAATATAGAGCCAAAAGAATGACTGAGGATGTTAATGGAGAGATGTGTGGTAACATGTATGCATTTGAAGGCAAGAGTCAGGTAGAAACGGCAATAAAGAAAATTATACTGGCGGATAAAAAACAGATTACATCACACCAAACATGCATACTCTTTGCTTTATCTGATAATATGTAAGTGAAACGTAAGTTTGCAAGTCCTAACCCTCACCTAGCAGTCTGCCAATACTCGAATTAGAGTTACTTGACATGTATTTGCAAAGTTACCTGTAGTTAGTAGAATGTAGTGACTATTGGTATATAGTGTAACCAAATGGGTATAAATAATTGATGAAGACATGCTAAACACGTGAGCTCACTCAGAAATCAGTTCATTTAATATTGTTATTTACTTACCCTCAAGTACTTTCAAACTTAAAAGGTAAATTTGTACAAAAAAATGTGACCAAATTAGTCTTCTTAAGAGACCAAGAATGATAGCTAAAAAGATGGCTATAACAATAACTATATTAGCATTCACACCAATGGTTGATAACGTTTTATTTGCTATAAGTGCATGCTGTGGTTATGCTGTTTGGCACCTTAGATGCTCAAGCTCTTAAAAGTGGCGTGGATTTTGATTGACTGTAAATGTTTTTTATCATTCATCTTCTGGAAAAAAAAAATTGTCGTTATAGTTGTGGTGTGGACATCTCTATTCTCATAGAATTAGAATGATTATTAAAACATTAAAGATAATGCTTATCGTCTTTAGTGAGAACAGGTCTTCTGAAGCCTTATAGAAGATTTGTGATCAAAATTTCTGTCGTTATTCACTGAAAAATTTGCCAAATGGTGTGTTTCATGGGAAAAGTATATATGTGAATTAGTCAAATCTTTTGAATGAATCTGTTGATCAAGTTCATATAATTTGGTCTGTTTGATTTGTTCGCAAAATCTTAATTGTTTCTTGTGACTCGATGATCTGTTTGCTGTAGTTACCAATTCACTGGAGGGGAAGATTAACAGTGAATAATTGAATGTATTGTCAAAATGTCATTTTTGGGTGTACTGTTCCTTTAAAATGGATTTAAATGGATAGTTTAACCAAATATGAAAATTCTGTCATCATTTACTCACCCTCATTTCATTCCAAACCTGTGTGATTTAATTCTTCTGTGGAACATAAAAGATAATATTTTGACTGTTTTTTTTTTTTTGTCCATACAGTGGAAGTCAGTGGCAACCATCTGTTTGTTTGCCAACATTCTTCAACAGATCGTTTGTGTTTCAAAGAAGAAAGAAAGTTTTTAGAAGGACATGAAGGGAGGTACTATAAATGATGCCAGAATTTTATTTTGGTTGACTTCTCTCTCTATATATCTTGTCCATGGACATGTTCACACAGCTGACTGAGAAAGTGATCAGCATCCAGGGTGAGAGATGTATCAGCTGGATCTCAACTCCAGGACAGCAGGGCTGTTTATGGAAAGGAGCGTGCGCATTTTCATACACACGCTTATGTCCTCTGACATCCACTCTCTCACAAAGACCCATGTCACATCGATTTATGACACATGACAGTGTCATTTTTTTAGGCTTTTTTTCCGGACATCAAATGCACCCACTGCCTCCATCTCTAAAATTCAAACACATCCATTCTATGATATAGAATCTATATAGGTCTGTGTACCATCTCTCATTTTCCACAGGCTTTGTTTACTTAATTTTCAGCAAAAACCTCGATCACACACACTCTCTCTCTTTGGCTTGTTCTTTTCTGCGCCTTCCTTTTTCAAATATAGAGTTTTGTCACCTCTGCCATCCAGCCATGTGTCAGTTTGCGTCAGCCGTCTTGAGCTCTGTGCCAGGACACAGATTGAACCAGGACAGTCTGCTCAAACAGAGAAGAATTTGTTTTAAAAATTCTCATCTGTTTAAGGCAAGACAATACTAGCAAAACTATTGCTTGTTCTGCAGAAGAAAACATCCATACTGCACATTTAAGTGTTTATTCTACACTTTATCTATTTGCATGTGCAGAATATCCTAAGAGCCATTTTATTAAAAAAAATTTTTTTTTCACCTGCACTGGGCCAGAAATCTGTAGCACTTACATACATCACACTTTCCAGTTTGTGTGTGTGTATATATATATATGTATATATATGAAGGTTTCTACAGAGGAGTTTGTTAATATATCATTTGCCTGATTTATGTAACAATTTATTCTTAAAAACATAGTGAAATGTATTTTTTTTTTCAGGCTTTTGAAAGTATTTTCTGATTTATGGAGTAAAAGGAGAAATAAAAAGATAAAAAAAAGAGGATACAAAGAGAGATTCAAAATTTCCTCTGGTAAAACCCTTAACTCTAATACGTCAGCAACATGAAACGAGTTTTCAACCTGGCTTTATCCAGTGCATCCACATGCAAATGAGTGCATATTTAATTAGACAATGCATAATTTGCATATTTAAACATAACATTTTAGAAAACTTGTAATACAAAAAATTGTGTTATTGTACTGTGATTTATCATCTAGGGAAGTATGATGATATCTATTAGTTTAAATCTTTACCCTGTTAACCTGTAGTGTCTTGCCTTCATTTCATTCATGCACTTCTGTCTTTCATATTGATACTTAACAAAAACATTAT
The DNA here is from genome assembly GCF_001515625.1 of Sinocyclocheilus rhinocerous. Taxonomy (NCBI): domain Eukaryota; kingdom Metazoa; phylum Chordata; class Actinopteri; order Cypriniformes; family Cyprinidae; genus Sinocyclocheilus; species Sinocyclocheilus rhinocerous. The sequence continues at coordinate 252,127 of NW_015638954.1, read as the reverse complement.
AGGGAATGGGTGCGAATGAGGTAGGGTTTGTTTGAGGAAGTTAGTATTGTGTTATGTTTGCATATGCTGTTGTATCTTATTGTATAATGCATATTTCAACAATGCAAGCACAAACTGTGGGTCAAGTAATTTATCTCAGAACAGGCCTTAGGGAGCCTTAAGCGTCTGTGTGTGTTTGAATGTGTGAAAGCGATAGAGACTGAAATGATATCTCTGGAAGCTGAAGAGAGACTGACCCAAATTTCTTTTGACGTGTGTTCACAGCTGCCACTTAAATACTCTCTTCTTTCCTTTAAAAAAAAAAAGCAAAGTCTCCCTCCCTCTGTATCGCTCACATTCACTGTCCTCTTACAGTCAACAATCATTTGCCTTTAACCCTTTAACTGTCACTACAAGAAATAATTTACTAAGGAGAAAAGTATTTTTAAAACTGAGAAAAATAACAACCGTTCACACTTTTTTTTAATGTGTCCTTGTCACTATGTAATTAGAAATAAGTACAGAGTAATATTATTTAACAACGTGTACTTAATATAGGTTTAGGATAGGGTTTGGTGCTTGTAATTATGTATCATTTACTGTTATTACTAATTACTAACTTATTAGTTATGTTACTAATGTTATATTAGTAATGTTAACTAATGATATTAGTATATACATATAACAAGGTGACATTGAAATAAAATGTTGCCAGATTCTTAGTTTCTTCATTCTTATTTACTAGCTTCAATTCGTTTAGATGTCCATAAAATCTATGAAGAAGAAATAGGATCAGAGAGTCTTACATATAACAATATAAAACAACGTAATTAACTGAATGAAAAACAAAGCAATTAACTGAACTCAATTCTCCTTTTTCATAAGGACATACATAAGATTTAATTGCCTTCATATGATTGTTGCTTATTGTTTCGACACATAAGCATTTGACATTTATCTCACATCTCCTTTAGTGGAAGGTAAACATGAATTATTTTATAAATGACTGTGACTTTATTATACATGTGCTAATTTCCTTAGCTGTGATCACTGTACAAATTGCATTTGGTTTGGCTGAGCAGTTGTTTTAATCAGATATTTTAATATTTTGTACATTTCTTTCTTTCTTTCTCTCTCTCTCTTTCTCTCTCTCTCTCTCTCTCTCTCTTTCTCTTTCTCATTTTTTAAATAATTTATTTGTTTTGGAAAAGAAAATCCATGCCTACAAAACATCTGGACCCTTTTAATGTATTTTCAAGTGAGGAAAGATGCAGACGCAGCCAGTGAGGCAGACGCATGGTGATTATTGAATGAGTCTCTTTATAAACACTCTCCTAGCCTTAATGGAGGCTTTTTAGTAGCTTCCTTGCTGCGATCAATTTGGTCCCCGTCAACAGTCAGGCTGAATTTGTCAGCGGACGCTAGGCGGTTGGCCTGGTGTGATTGGAGGCCTACATTTCAAGGAGGATTTTGGAAGATGAGGCCAGTTATTGCACAATTAGACAAGCAAATTAAAAGTGGCAGAAACTGTGAGCTTGCCCGAGGGGCTCTTCTACCCTTCACTCCTCCAACTTCCCTTCCCTCTGTTCTCACGTTTCTTCCAGAGAATTCCTTTCCTCCATTTGTCATGCTTCGTTTTGCGCTGGCACATTTTTTTTTTCTGTGCAGCTGCCATCTCTTTATGTCAGTATTTCGTTCTGTTCTTCGGCTTGTGCGGGTAAACTTTTCTTATAGCCCGTAAGTGTGATGTGTGTATGTGTGGGTGTGTGTTCTTGAGGGAGAACGGTTTCTTTTTGAAGGCAAGGTGAACTCTACTGAATTTCATATTTGGTCTGTGATGCAGAAATACCACGAATATATGTCTCTCTCCCTACATAGTGAATTGCAACAGAGTCACCGTTAAACTTAACTGAGAAGAGAAGTTTTTTTGAATGGAAACCATGCGATTTGAGAATTCATTCCCAGTCCTCTCAGTACCCGTTGCACTTATTTCTTTGCACTGTTCCCACTTGAGCACCTTCCATCTCCAAAGCTCCAGCATTTGGCTGTATGTGTTTATGTGCAAAATGAAAGAGTATCTTATTTACAATGTTGTGTTGACATTTCAAGTTGACCTTTATGCTAAAAAAAATTGGGCAGGGAAAGCAAAGCATCCCATTAACGGGTGATTCTGTGCGCTCCGTCGATTTTAAAGTCCACTACGTTTGTTAGCCTTCCAGCGCATCAAATCTAGACCATTGTTCTAGCCAGACTATCAAAGGCTAATTGCGATTTCGAAGAGGATTCATAGGTAATAAACTTACATTTAGGGTTCCATTTGTCTGGGTTTTGACCGTGAGCAAGTGTTGTGTCTCAAATAAATAAAGTAAAAGAGTGTGGAGTAGTTGTTTCTCATTGCATTATTGACTATGCAGAGGTTTATTGGGTAACAAATACAAAATACTGAGGGCTTCACTTCACTATAGCTTCATCAAGTTCCAGCAAAGATTTTTAATGCATTTGTTGTTTCGAATTGGAATTATTACAGTATATATATTATTACAGCTATATATATATATATATATATATATATATATATAGCATGTGTGAAATTGGTGAATGACTCAGAAACCCAGGGGGAAATATTGTATCTTTGGACTTATTCAACTAAAATAAGGGATTCCTATAGCGAGTTCAGGGTTGGACTGACATGGCAGCTGCTTTACTTCGCTGATCGTGCTCACAACAGCTAAAAGAAATGGTAAGAAATAAGCTGTGTTAAGCCATTTTAAAGAACGCCTCCAGCAGCACAGACACAGAGTAATTGAATGAAACTCTGTCCGTGGTGCTGAAATTAGAGTATTTGTGCATGAGAGTTATAATGCAGCTCTGTGAGACAGCATAGACCAGAACAAAAATAACCTTTTGGGCTTTTTATTATTGAATTGAATACACTTTATATTCAACAGATTTAAGGCATATTATTTTATATAAATCACCTACTGTATATGTTTTCAGCTTTAAACAGATGGTCCTAATAGAGCAAGGACATATCAAATTAATACTGAATATTTAAAATGTGTAACAACAACACATAATTTAGCATAAAAAGAATAATTTGAATAACTTTGAATTTGATATCCATTCATCAAACAAGACTTTCAATACAGTTTTCAAATGGTAATTATGAAATGCCATTTTCTTTGAGAAATTGATGAGTGAATCAGTAAACTATCTTTGACCCATAAACCTTCAAACTTCAAAGCTTTCACTGACCCATAAACCCCCCCCCCCAAAGCTTTCACTGACAGGGCTCTTTGCTTTTCTGTTTAAAAATTACAGCTGTATGAATTTCAATGCATTTCAGTTAATTCAATCAATCAATATTCTTCCATGTATTCAAATTTGAACTGCATCCTGTTGCTAACTCAATACAAATTCACTTCAAATTCAGGAACTGAGCTGGTATTTAGGAATAAGGAATAGTTCACCCAACAATGAAAATTTGCTGAAAATGTACTCACCCTCAAGCCATCCAAGATGTAGATAAATTTGTTTGTTCAACTCAAAAGATCTGGAGATATTTAGCGCTACATCACTTGCTCACTAATAGATCCTCTGCAGTTGAAAGGGTGCCATCAGAATGCGAGTTCAAACAACTGATAAAAACATCACAATAATCCACAAGTAATCCACATGACTCAAGTCCATCAATTAATGTTTTGTAAAGTGAAAAGCTGTGTGTTTGTAATAAACAAATCTGTCATTAAGACATTTTTTTAACTTCATGCTGTTGCTTCCGGCTAAAATACAAGTACTCTACGTTGCTTCCTCCAAAGGAAAAGTCATCTTGTCTGAATCAGGAAAGAAATATGCACAGATCAAGCACCATTCATTAGCAAAATCCATGTGGTGGATTTTGATGTGAAAGGACACAGGAGGAAGCATTATTATGGATTACGGACTCTTACTTAGGCCAGAAGCGATGGTTTAAAGTTAAAACACATCTTGATGATGGATTTGTTTCTTACGAACACACAGATTCTCACTTCACAAGATGCTAATTAATGGACTGGGGTTGTGTGGATTGCTTTTGGTTTATTGTGATATTTTTTATCAGCTGTTTGAACTGATGGCACCCATTCCCTGCAGAGGATCCATTGGTAAGCAAGTGATATAATGTTAAATTTCTCCAAATATGAAATTAAAATGAAGAAACAAACTCATTTACATCTTGGATGATCTGAGGGTGAGTACATTTTCAGCAATTTTTTATTTTTGGGGGGAAATATTCCTTTAAAGGCTGTCTTAATTAAATTCTTTATGGAGCAAAACACTGTCCTGTTAAACCTCCTGCCTCATTTATACTTCTATCCCAGCATGTCTGTGCTGTATGAAAAAAAAAAATCTGTAGAAAATCAGAAAAAGTATTGGTAATTTCCTGCCAGGAAATTATCTGTTGAGTGTATGGACTCTAAAACACTACACAATGTAACACAATGCGTAATCAAAGGTAAAATTCCTGTGAAAATCCTTTATATTAACACAGTACATTGTGACCTATTTTTACAGATCTTTCTTAGAATGTGGGGCCAGTCACATAAATACTGTACTCACACTCTCATTTTAAAAGGACAAAAAGGACTTTCAGTTTAGCCTGGACTCGAACTGGGACCTCCTTGTAGACCACTCCTCCCTTCTTCAAAATGACTTGCATGAAATCCCATGACTTTCCTGCCAAGAATGACAGAATATGTCTTCACATCTGTCTGTATAGACTTTGAGAGAGTATCTCAGCATCATCTGGGAGGATGAAGTGGCCTGGCAGCATCTGTACTAGAGTTCAAATGAGCTGTGTATGTCTGAGCCCTGTGAAACCTTCTGGAATGAGATGATGAGCCCATGGAAATGTCGAGGAAGCCGAGCAGCGGGGAGCAGACAGGCAGGAAGGTGCTGTGAATCAGAGGAGGGAAACTCTGAATCTCAGAATCAGGTAATCTCAATAACGGATTGACCGCCTGTGTTCAGGAATTCAATTCACTCTGGAAGCTGCGGTATAAACAAGCGGGGGAAGATCGGGTGGCTATTCTGTTTCCTCTATAGCTTTATTTTTTTCCACGCGGGGATGCATTGATCTGTATGTGAAGATATTAGGGTCTTCCTGTGGCACACAGATAATTCAGCAGCAGCGAGGAATGAGGAGAGAGTCTGTGTCAAAATGTCTTTAGAGAGAGAGAGAGACTGCAGTAGTTCTCTTTTGTCTCTCTCTCTTGAATGAGAGCTACATTATCTTATGATGATTGTGGCTTTATTATGATCTAATTGTTCTGTATAATGCCATCACTGAATGTGATGTCATGCTGTGACAAGGGATGACCAGAATGATTGAAATCATGTTGTCTGTTGCAGTACTTTCTTACTATGACAAATTCATACTAATTTCATTCCTCTATCTACTTGAGTTGATTCCAGATCTCAGCTATTACTTGCAAATTATACAGGGAACCTTCCATCATGGTACAATATAAAATTGTTCATTTTAGAAATGAACACTAGCACAAACTATTCAGTTCGAATTCTATTTATTTAACATAAATAATATTCAATTAAACAAAAAAATAAAGTTTTAACTAAGATTTTTGCATAAATGTAAAACTGGTATTACGATTATTAAAAATGAAAAACACTTTAGAAACACTTTAGAATAACTTTATTGGTTATTCTGTATGTTTTTGATTTGCTAAATAGAACCAGTTCATAAGAGTCATTTGTTTGTGAATTGGAATTCACTGTTTTGATTCACTAAAAACTAGTTCATAAGAGTCAATTGTTTGTGAATCGGACACGGCACGTTATTGCATGCAGACCACAAGGACAACCTTTATTTATTCTTTATTATTCCCCTTTCACCTCAGCACAAAATCAGGGTTCAATTTCTACTATATTTCTAGTGTATTGAATGTCTTTTAATATACAGAAATTCTAAAAAAAAACATTAAACAGTCAAGTTTATTAGTAACTTGCATGTATAAGTGTTTTGTCTCACTGGAAGAGATGGACTGAGCAATGATGAGAGAGGTGAGAGTGATACAATTTAAGAGCGACAGAGGGAGAGGGAAGAAGAAACTCAATAAGATGAAACAAAATCAATGGCTGGATGCTGAGGCTGCATTTTGAGGCTCAGGAGACGATCGCATACGCTCATGGATTTGCACTCTTTAAAAAAGATAGCTTTGAGAGTGCAACAGTAAAAAAGTGATATGTATTCATATTCAGAACGGAAACAAAAAGGAAGACCAACTTAAAACTAAAATCAATAATTCATTTCAGCAAAAGCGTGTGCGAGAAAGAGAGTGAGAGGAAGATGGAACTGCAAACCAATGTCATGCTTTAAAGGAATGACAATGTTGACAGGCGATTAAATAAGTAAATATTTCATGTGTTTTTAACCTTTAGGGCTGTGTGTGTGTGTGTGTGTAAACCGTTTTTGCTCTTTTATATGAGGAGCAGTTCCATGTACCACAATTTTACCTGGTTTGCTAGGTATCTGAAAGGAGAGCAGAATACTGCGGTTCTTACATATGTTGAGTACCTATAGAAACCATAAACATTTCATAAACAACTCAGGGTGAGTGAGTGAGCGCAGTGGAGGAAGAAATGGATAAGCATCTGAAGAGCTTGTCTAATGGGCTGCTCTTCTCTCAGTGATTTAGTTAAAGAGCTCACCCAAAAATAAAAATAAAAATTATGCCTTCATGTCACTTCAAAACTGTATTTCTTCCATGGAACACAAAAGAAGATATTTGAGAAATGTTTCAATGTTACAATGAGGCATTTTTGTCAATGGTAACTGAAATTCTTACAAACATTCTTCAAAATATATCTTCTTTTATGTTCTATAGAAGAAAACATCATAGTGAAGATGGGTAAATTATGATATTATCCTCTATATACTCTAAAAACATTGACATTCCATGAATATTTGGAGTGTAATTCAAGCTTAGTAAAAAGTACATACACCTATTTTTCCTAAAAACATAGATCCATCTGAAATAGAAGATCAAAGGAAGACAGGGCGAGTGTCTAAAACAATTCAAACATATATGATGTCACGAACCTTAGGTGCACAAAAATTCATCACTGAAAATAATGATAATTTACTGTTTACAGAAAGTGAATCAGATCAACAGAACAAGACAAACCAATTCAACAGGTAACATATTTTACTTAAGAAGCAAAATACAATGCTCATGAGAGAACTCTCATAAGCATCATTTGCTTATCAGACTACACTGATTGCACTGTATATTTTTGATTCACTAAAAAGAACATAAGAGTCTGAGTGTGAATCTGACTACACTTGTCACGTATGTATGATTGCTTTTGTGTGCAGCCCACAAGGACAACTCAGTGGTTTGTTACCATTATTTTGGTACACTGTCTTTTCATCTCCTCACATTCAATTCAAATTGCAAGTCCAAAATTTACATTTATGCATTTGGCAGACACTTTTGTCCAATGCGACATTCAATGCATTCAAGCTACACATTCTATTAGTTCATGTATTCCTTGGGAATCAAACTTAGTACATTATGCTTATGTCATGCTTTACCGTTTAAGCAGGAACAGGAACATTTCTTTACATATAATTTCTTTTTGATTAACATGAGTGAGAAACACGACCAAAGCATAACAATGAACATGCATGACCGTTTTGCAGAAGGAGGTGTTAGACACAACCACTTAAAGGAGTCCAATTATTATTATTATTATTATTATTATTATTTATTTACTTTTTTCTTTTTTTTGACTTTACTTAGTGTGTAATGTTGCTATTTAAGCATAAAAAAGATCTGCAAGGTTAAAAAACTGAAAGTCCACTCTAACAGGAAATATTATCTTTAACAGAAAACACTTTTTAAGAACTACAACAAACAGCTCGTTCAGACTACAACAAGCTTCTTCCAGATATTGTGAAGTCACAATGTCACTCATTTAAATAATTCTTGCCCATGGAATATGCAAAAAGGGGGCAAGGCTAAAGCTAAAGACCATAGACTGTAAAAAAAAAAAAAAAAAAAACGTAGACGAAGAAGAAGAACTGCTTTAATCGCTATGTCGAAAAGACACTGTTTTTTCAACCCTGGTTTCAAAATGGATGAAACTCGAGTATGTCATTTCTGGAACACACTTTTTTTTTTGCCAATCACAACGCGCTGGGCCGGCTAACCAATCAGAGCACATTTTGTATTTTGGAAGGAGGAGTTTCATCAAAACAGGAACTAAACAGGGCATTGGAGACAGACTGGGAAGAGAGGTGCAGTAATAATGTAAATACATGAAAAATAATGCATTTTTGGAACAATCGAGCATTAAAACCTATTCAATCACACCCCAAAAATGAAATCAAGACTTTGTAAAAGGGCATAATAGGATCCCTTTAAAGAACACTAGAGAAATTCCATGTAAATCACGTTTACCGTGGTCACGGTGGGAAAGGCCAGTATGAGGGGAATCTGTGAATGGTAAATGGAGGAAATGGAGTAAGTATTTGGGAAGGAGGAATAAAAATATAAAGTTGATGCGAAGTGTCAGATGCCAAGTTTAGAATATCACACACACACACACACACACACACACACACACACATCACTTTCAGCGGTAATGATCACAGAGCCGCAAACAAACACTTTTTCCTTTCTGTTTTAGAAGCCGGTCATGTAGGAAGGGCATTGAGGCCTGGTAAGAACGGTATCAATATTTGAAGCAGGGGTTGGGCTTCACTCAATATTCCTGAGCCTCCTGCTGAAAGAGAGAGAAAGAAACAAAAGAAGGGCTAATTGAAAAGGACAGGCCTACACCGATCATCGAAGGGTCTGTCTTTGTTATAGGCCCTGCCGTTTATAATGTTTTGGCATCGCTTGTCTACTACTCTTCACAACTACATGGAGTTTCGCTGAAGTTCTATACTTGTAAAACACAGAAAGAGCAGGGGGTCAAATGGTGACTGAACACACACACGTGCGCATTCCTCACTTTCTTCAGCAGGTATATATCTTTAGAGGGCAGCTGAAATATACACCAAACAGCTAGGTCTTCTCTCCCATTTAGCTCTCGCTGGCTTCTTTAGAAAACCAGACGACTGGAAAATAACACAATAAGCGATTCGGTGGAAGAAAGCAGGAGGACGCAGGTTCAAATCCCACTTGGGCCACCTCCTCTGACCCTGTCATTGTGCCCTTGATTAGGGCACTCATCCTCCTGCTGCCCCATGGTTGCACTCTTCTCCATCCCCCTCACTCGGCGGGTCACATGAGAGTTAGCGGTACATAAAGAAAATAATCCTATAGCACCTGCTCAACATAGCAAAGAGCGATGGGTCAGGAGAAGAAGAGTGCAGAGGGAGAAATAGATGGTTAAAGTGAGCAAGAGAAAGAGAGAAAGTGATATAATATTGATGAGAAGTGCATTGAGAAGAGAGATTGGAATGCAGGACATGTCAGACGGGGCAGAGATGACTGAAGCTATTAGCACTTGCTGGCTTCTTTAGAAAACCAGACGACTGGAAAAAAACACAATGGGAAGAAAGCAGGAGGACGCAGGTTCAAATCCCACTTGGGCCACCTCCTCTGACCCTGTCATTGTGCCCTTGATTAGGGCACTCATCCTCCTGCTGCCCCATGGTTGCACTCTTCTCCATCCCCCTCACTCGGCGGGTCACATGAGAGTTAGCGGTACATAAAGAAAATAATCCTATAGCACCTGCTCAACATAGCAAAGAGCGATGGGTCAGGAGAAGAAGAGTGCAGAGGGAGAAATAGATGGTCAAAGTGAGCAAGAGAAAGAGAAAAAGTGATATAATATTGATGAGAAGTGCATTGAGAAGAGAGATTGGAATGCAGGAGATGTCAGACGGGGCAGAGATGACTGAAGCTACGAAGGAGAAGAAAAGCACCAGAAAGAGAAGGAGAGAGAATAAAGACGGGGAGGGTTTTACTGTGGTGCAGGGTGCTGTGTAGTCTTTTACAAAGCTTTTTGAAGTTGAGCAGTGGGATTATGGGAATGCTTCCTCAGCACCAGCAAGACGGATCGCTCATTCTGTACAGAGGAGAGCCCAAATCCTGCACACGCACGCACACACTCGCCGAGCGTTAACCAGACCCCTTGAATCTGTAGAGCAGAGGGTCCAAATCCTATATGCACACACATTTTAACTTTTTTTTTTATCTCTTTCTTTCACTGTCAAGGCTCTGTCAGACTGAAAACATCCACATAAATGGACACAGGCGAGGCGATATTCCTTCACCTTCTTCTTCTGATTCAATCGGTTGTTATTGGCACGGGTCTCGGCATCCTCTGATGCCAAGTACATTAAGAAGAATGCAATGGATCTTTCCTATCATCTCTCTCTCTCTGTCCGTCCGTCCGTCTATCTCTCTCCCCCTCGGGCCAGATTGCATTGTCATGCTGGCTGTACCTCCTCTCTTTTTCTCTCCTTCAGCCCTTCGCACACTCATGCAAACACACAATCTTGCCAGACCGGTTGGGTAAGATGTGTGCAGGCGATTTGCCCAAATAGTGTGGCATCAATCAGTGGGACAGAGAAAGAGAGAGACAAAAAGAGGGAGAGAGACTAAAGCGGTGAGTATTGAGAGATTGGACCCATTCATACAGAGGCAGGACGTTATACCCACAGGCTCAACACAAAACAATGCATGATGGGAGGAAGTGGCCATCCGTGTCAAGGCATAACTGCGCTGGGGGAGAGAGCACCATAACTCACACACACCCTGCAGATGTATTTCTGCAAGTGAGTATGTGTGTGATAGAGCAGAGGATGGGCTGATGGACGGGGTAGAGATGGTGAGGAAGAGGAAAGCCTGAAGGAAAGAAATAGTAACCAGATGATGAGAAACACAAAGTTTGAAGCTGTCCAGTGCAGTACTGAACTGAACCAATAAATTTACCACAAAAAAAAAAAAACTTGAATGCAGTTTTATGTGGCAGTCTTTAGCTTGTAAACTATTAAAATAACATAATATTGAAAAGTAGAACTCTAAATGGCTGTGTTTTATGGAGATACAATAAAATGGTGTTTAGAGACCGAACTGTCATCTTCTCTCCCACTAATAGTGTGAATAAGGAAAGTTTAAAAATGTTTAAAAAATGAAACTCATGTCATTATTTACTTATCATCTCATGCTGAGCTCTGCGGCTATCAAGCTCCAAAATGACAAAAGAACCATTAAAGTAAAAATGACAGTATCCCAAGTCTTTTGTAGCCATACGATAACGTTCTGTAACGAACTGACTGAAATATAAGACTAGGAATGTTATACGTTAAACTAATTGCAGCCATTTTGATATTTTTAAGATATTTTGATATTTTTTATCATACCTTTAAGGTATGTTTTTGGTTATTTCGGACCTTGCCAGTCCCAGTTCTCATTCACATCAAGTATATGAAAAAATATTTTTCAAAAATTAACATTTCGTGTTTTACAGAAGAGAGACCATATGGGTTTGAAACATCGTGAGTAAATGATTTTTTGGGTGAACTGTTTATTCAGCAGGTAAGTGTTATATGAAGTCATGTGATGGCTTTTATTTCAATTATAAAAGAAAGCATTTATTTGAGAAAATCAGATGCTATAACGCCACAGATCTTACATTAGACGTGTTTATCTCAGATTAGAGTCTGTGTTAGTACCTCAAATGTCCACCAGAGGGCGATGACAACACACACTTTCACCCCCGCAAAGACTCAGAACCAGCAAAGCCAGCGTTTTAATAGCAAAGAAATTAAACTGAAATAAATCCTGTGATATAAGTCCTGTAGAGAAAATGAAATGTCCTATGGCCAATACATTAACTTACATTGTAAATGAATTAATTAGTAACTTTTTCAACGGAGGATGTTTGTATGCTGCATAGTGTGCCGCATAAAAGACGTGATTGGCTAACAGCCAGCTCATTATGCACGGTGGACGGTGGACACGACAGGAAACTGAATAGAGAGCTCAAGCCACGATAAACACCGCTCACACACGCGCAAACGCACATACACGCACACTGAGACACTACATGTCTGCAAGCGGTGGAAGAGTGACATGTTGAGAGGTTCAATAGTGAGACAATGAGATTATGACTGTACAAAGAGAGGGTGCAGTAAAGAGACAGGACATGATACACAATAACCGCTTGCATTCCTGTTCCCTTGGAGACGAAGAAGGCACTCAAGACAACTCCTAATAATAATAATTACTTATAAGTAATGCCGTGCAATAAAACTGCCATGCAAGTAGAGGACTGTGCGAATCCAACAATACAATAAAATTCTCTGTATGGGCATTGTTGGGGGAAATCATTCTGAGTTTGATGATTTTACCTTTTTAATGTTTAATGTTTTGTGTGTGTGTGTGTGTGTGTTTGGTATTGCAACTAATATTTATTGATTAATTGATTTACCTTTACCTATTGCTATATAAGTGACTAGAATGTGCAGGACTGAAAGATATGACCTCAATTTACTTATGCTAATATGCTAAAAGACACCAATGTTCAATAAATATTTCAATTTATTAATAGCAATTAATTAATTAACTGATGTGTGGTCACAGTTATGCATAATTTTGTAATATATATATATATATATATACATACATATATATATATA
>NW_015638954.1:231170-239419 GCF_001515625.1 Sinocyclocheilus rhinocerous | reverse complement strand
CAGCCATGCTGATATAGAGCCGGTATCGCTCTCGTACTCGAGTGATATTGCTCATATATACAGAGGGTAAAATAACTATTGAACACATTACCATTTTTCTCAGTAAATATATTTCTTCGTTTTTATTTGGCATACTATTTATACGCATTTTCATGAGACCGGGCTCATTTCTAAAGGTGCTGGTGACATTAAATTTTCACCAGATGTCGGTAACCATCCAAGTAATCCATACATACAAAGAAAAGAAAACAAATAAGTTCAGAAATTAAGTTCTGTGTAATAAAGTAGAACGACACAGGCAAAAAGTATTGAACACATGAAGAAAGGGAGGTGCAAAAAGGCATGGAAAGCCAAGACACCAGCTGACATCTATCAGTAATTAGAAAGCAATCCTGCCCCTTGTCAGTGAAAATTAATATTAGCTGGTTCAGTCCCAACTGATGGCCTATAAAAAGGTGTCTCATGACCAACGTGTCACACAAGAAACATTTCATGATGGGTAAAAGCAAAGAGCTTTCTCAAGACCTTCACAACCTTATTGTTGCAAAACATACTGATGGCATTGGTTACAGAAGCATTTCTATACTCCTGAATGTACCAGTGAGCACTGTTGGGGCCAAAATCCGGATGTGGAAAGAACATTATTTCACCATAAACCGGCCACGACCAGGTGCTCCTCGCAAGATTTCTGACAGAGGAGTGAAAAGAATTATCAGAAGAGCCAAGGATCACTTGTGGAGAGCTTCAGAAAGACCTGGAATTAGCAGGTACATGAAAACAATAAGTAATGCACTCAAGCGCCGTGGCCTGTATACACGCTCACCACGCAAGGCTCTATTGCTGAAGAAAAAGCATGCTGAAGTTTGTTTAAAGTTTGCTGCACAACATTTAGACAGGCCTGTGAAATACTGGGAGAATATAGTCTGGTCAGATGAGACAAAAATTAAACTCTTTGGATGCCATAATACACACCATGTTTGGAGGTCAAATGGCACTGCGAGACATTCTTGATAAAAATCTGCTGCCGTCTACCAGGATGATGAAGATGAAACAAGGGTGTACATTGACAATGATCCCAAACACAGCCTGAAAATGATGATCCCAATCACCTGACTTGAATCCAATAGAAAATCTATGGAAAGAACTAAAGATTAGAGTTCATAGAAGAGGCCCATGGAACCTTCAAGATTTGAAGACTGTTTGTGTGGAAGAATGGGCCAAAATCACACCTGAGTAATGCATACGACTTTCTCCATACAGGAGGCGTCTTGAAGCTGTCATTACCAGCAAAGGCTTTTGTACGAAGTATTAAATACATTTCAGTAAGCGTGTTCAATACTTTTTCCCTGGGTCATTCCATTTTATTACACATAACTTAATTTCTGAACTTATTTGTATTGTTTTCTTTATATGTATGGATTACTTGAGTTGTTACCGGCATCTGGTGAAAATGTCCACAACACCTTTAGAAATATATTTACTGAGAAATATGGTGATGTGTTCAATAATTATTTTACCCGCTGTATGTATGTATGTGTATATTATTATATATAAGTATAAGTATATATTATTTTGAACGTGGTTCATATCTAATTGAGTTGGAATTATCCATTACATACTAGATAGATAGACTGGCCACACTGTAAAAAAGATGTTGAGAAAACTTAAAAAGTTTAAGGCAACCAGCTTCAGGAGATTTTTGAGTTTTCTCAACTTGTTTTTTGTAGGAGGTTTTTGAGTTTTCTCAACTTGTTTTTTGTAGGAGGTTTTTGAGTTTTCTCAACTTTTTGTTGTATAAACTAATAACAACAAGTCCAGAAAACTAATTAGGAAATACACAATGTTACTTAAACTGCTATTAAATTTTTTTTTTTTTTTAATTGCTTAGACACTAACAGTGATACTTGAGGCCCACTTAGTGGAACCATCCACTCATACCTAATATTTATACCAAATCTGCAAAACTATAAGCACATTACATGCTTTAAACTCTGTTTGATATTGTAAAACAAACTTTTTGCAAAACTCTAAACACAGTTCTCTACATTACCATTCGAAACTAACAGCTCTTTTGCTTTGGGTAAAACTGCCATTTTAATGCCACACTCATTTACTGATGACCTACAAACAGTGATCATTTGTTCACTAAGTAATCAAAATTGTTTTTTTTATTTTTTAGAAAGAAATTATTTTTACCCCCTTGTTTTTCTGTTTATATATATATATATATATATATATGCTGAACATGCATACAAGTCGGAAAGTCAACTTTATTTCTAAAGTGCCTTATACAATATAGATTGTTTCACAGCAGCTTCACAATAGTATCAAATTCAAATTCTGCTGTAAAGCACCTCTAACAAGTCAATAGTGTCATTCTACGGCTCAAGTCAGTTCAGTATTGATTCAGTTCAGTTGCATAACTGTGTAAAATTCATCAGTCATACATACTGTATATACAGTGTATGTGCATATGCATGTACAGTATGTGCGAGTTCTATGACAAACTCCTGTTCTTCACTGCACTCTGAACAAGCAAGAGACACAAGAGTAGTGTTTTACATTTTTCACATCTGTGTGTAGTTTGGCGTGTATGTGGCTAATTATTTTATGTTTGTGTGTAGAGTTACTATGCAAAAATACCATTTTTAGAAGAGTTAAATTAGTTTTCACAGAAGTGTATGCTTTTGCAAGATGTGTGTGACGTTTTGCATGTTGTGTGTGTGTGTGTGTTTTGCGGTTTTGGGTGTAGAGTTTTGAGAAATGGAGCCATATAGTTTAAAAAAATGTGTGTAAGCATTTTGAAAAAACTGTAATAAATTTAACTATTTATTGAACATTGGTGTCTTTTAGTATATTAGCATAAGTACCTCGAGGTCATACATTACAGGGATTTTTTTCATGGTTAAGGGAGTTTTAGGCACTCTGATTTGCATTAAGGGGAACACTTCATACCTGTAAAATAACTCTAATATCAAGCCTTGAGTGGCATATTGCTATATTTGAAAGCCGATTGGGAAAAGAAAACAAGCTGGTCATAAAAAGATGCACAGCAACATAGTATAGCAATAGTTAAATCGCTGTACCACTGACTTAAGGCAAGCTGGGTCCATGGATTCACATTGTTTACTTCCTACTATTTGTGTGTCGCAGCAAAAATCAAGAATTGGCCTAGTCAAGGTTTTTCTAGTCGTCAGCTGTCTAGTTTCGGTGCTCATGTGCCTATCTTCCTTTTAGTAGCTGACAGGTGTGAAACCTGGAGTGGTCTTCTGCAGCTGTTGCCCATCCACTTCAAGACTCAACACATGCTTGGTAATGGGTGATTTGAGCCACCTCTCTCAAAAACTTGATGTTTTACCCACAGAACTGCTGCTCTGTTGTTTCCTCTCTTTTTTCTGCAGCGTGTTAAAAAGCCTGGGTTTCCTTCTTGTGCAAATCTAGAGACTATATCTGCATATTCTATGTCTTGTGATGCTCCCACATGGTTTTCCATTTCCATGCTTGATCTGATTAGTATTCATAGGCATTTGTGTGTGACAATTGCATGTACATTTTTGTATATACAGTATGGGTATACTATACTGTTATGGAAGTAAATAATGTACATGATGGATGTATTTAGAGCATCTAAAACATAAACATGGACCTACAAAGATTCATAAACATTTATACATCACAAATGTTGTTCATATATATAACACAATTCATCATTATTACAGTGCAAAGTATCTTTTCTACTTAAATAGCATATGTATTTAAAAAACAATTCATTTGTGTAATGGAAAAGATGAATTTCATATAAATGCTGTTCTTTTGAATATTCTATGCAATAAAGAATCCTGAAAAATCTATCATGCTTTCCATAAAAATATCAAGCAGCACAAAATGTTTTACCATTTATAATAATAATAATGTTTGTTGAGCATTAAATCAGCACATTTGAATGATTTTTGAAGGATGTGAAACTGAAGACTGAGAAATGGCTGCTGAACTCAGCATTTTGCATAGACTCTAAAATGTACAATACACAAGTATTTAGAATTACTAATGAGGTCATGTTGGGTTTTCTGTTTGTTAACTTACATTATTGAGCATATCTACCAAACTTTGGCAGGTTATGTTACATATGTAGTTGGTAAGTGTAAACAGCCAGTGTGCTTATAAATGTGGGACAGTGATTAAAATCACTGAATAGCAAATTTCAAGAGGATGAGGCCTCAGATAAATATGCGTTTGAATCTGGTGCTTCCGATGTGAAAGAAACTTCTCAGTCTCAATAGATGGACCATGTGACTTGAGACGGTTGAGATCTAATATAAGAATGGAGTAGAAATCACTGATGCCTGCACTGCTGACATGAAGCTAGTGCTGCTTTAGCATTTTGGGAAATACAATGGCTCAGTCAGATTTACAGGCAGATTTGCAGAACAGATATACTGGAACTTTTCAATTGTGCAAACTCTCTCAAACTTTAAAATAACTAGCTGCGTAGTTTTCAAGATTTCACAGTGGACTTCAAACCTGAGCAGCTGGTCCTTCACTTTACTGTCTGTTCTTTCACACACAGATTAACATAATGTTCGTTCAACAGTGAAGACGTACGAGACAGAAGACAGTAGGTCAAGCCATACGGCGAAGGTTATCGGATCAGCAATGGCAACATTCCAGCTTGTTTTGAAAATAATAAGCTATTAATTTCTCCGTTTAAATCCTGTCCACTTGACTGTTCTCCTGTAAGTTGTTTTTTGCATTGGTTTCATTTGGCTTCGCTAAAACAGTTGCATTGCTCGAGGCTATATGGATGTGTAATTAACTAATATTTGTTAAGCGGGAGCATTTATGAGACACAATTTTGTATTCAGTAAAATGATGGTGTGTTTTAGAATGAATATGTGTAATAACAAAGAATAAAAATAATGAAGGTTTTAGCACCCGAGGTGTATTTCCTCTTAAAATAGGCTCTCAGTTAAACTTTACAATTATTGGCTAATATAATAGCACAGTAATTTGGCTAAATTGGTTTCTTATAGCCTGAATACTACCGGATTTTGAAGGTCACACTACAGCTAGATGGTTTAAGTGCGTCTGAGAAACCATCTTCAAATTTCTCACTAGAAAAACTTCTGTTATGATGTTTGTGTCAGCAGACAGATGTTGAAGTGAGACGAGGACAAAGCTCCTACAGTTAGCAAACATTTTCTGATGTCACTCACCATGCTGGAGGTGTGACAGACCTTTCAGCGCACACGCACAAGAGAAAGTGAATTCGTTTTGGCGTTATCATCCGGCGCTGCCCTCTCCGAGCTAAACCAAGTGAAGTAGAGGACACACACTCACCTGTCTCACTTTACTGCACACATTTTTGCATCAAATTCACGAGGAGGCAGTAAGTAGTTTGGTGTGCCTGAAGGGCGTAGAAAGGCAGACACACACACACACACACACACATATGCGCTCAAGTCCACAGGGGTAAACCACATTTGATGAATGAATTGGCAACACGCTCTTGTTTGTTCCCCCCTGGCATCGCTCATCAGAATGTCATGACTCAGTTTAGGCAAAAGCAGGAAGGTGTTCGTCGTGACTTTGTAATGCTGCCGCCATCTCGCAGGTCGTTGCCGAGCCACAGGAGGGCTTCCCCTCGGAGAAGGCCACACGCACCTGATTTCTTCCTTTGGTACTGGGTGAAACCCAATGGACCTGTAATATCTTATTGTTCTCACAGCTGGAGAAATAGAGAAGAGATGTTAAAACAGATAGAGTGTTTGTGAGAATAAGAGAGAGTGAGGTTGTCAGGCTGGGAGATGAAATTCATGCCATTATTGAATAAAGAGAAGGGTAAATAAAGAGATGGGAGGTGAAGAAGATAGACAAGTGAAAAGGGCTATCAGTGCAAAAAAATTAAGTTGTGAATTTGTGTCACTCTGCACAGATGCTGAAGAGGGTGTCGACTTCAAACTATTGCTAATAATAAATTGTGTGCGTGGATAGAGTTTTTTATGTCCTATTGTTACTTGATTTACTAAAGGCATTTCGCAAATCAGGTAACGGTGCAAAAATTGGCTCTGAACTAAATTTAAATGGCCTTGCAAGTCAGTCCTTGTGTGTCAGTATGTTGACTTTAATGGCAAAGTTGTACATTGTTACAATGCTGTGATCCAGACATCGGAATCGTTTCTGTTAGAGGCATGAATAAGTATTTGATGATTAGGTAACACTTTATTTTAGTGTCCTTGTTACACACGTTACATGTACTATTATAATAGCAATAAATGATGCATAATTACATACAAGTAACCCTATACCAAACACTAACCCTAACCTAAACCATATAGTAAATACATGTAGTTAATTAATATTACTCGGTACTTAAATGTATAATTACACTGCAACAAGGACACCTTAACTTAAAGTGTAACCGATTATAATTTTTTTTATGTACGCAATCATCTCTTTTTTTACCCACCTTATTTTTAATGTGAGAGCGGATGCTGCCATAATAGCTTCAATGTACAAGGGTTCCGGTGTCATCTGCCTCCAGTTATTTTAGCTGTACAAAAAACAGTCCGTTATGCTGCTTGATATTCTAATTTATCATTATAATCATAAACACTTTGGTTTGTAGCACAAATAGTTTTACTGTTTACTGCATTTTGTTATTCTTCTAGTTATTTACCTATAGTAGCTAATGAACTGGAAGTCTCGCTCATTCACAGAAAATAGCTTACTTCCGCATTGCAAAATAAGGTAGATAGATGTACCACAATAATTGCTGCAGGCAAATCGTTTTCATGCGTATCATGACACAAAGACTATCGGCACTGAAATACTGTTCAGTGAATTCACCCCAGAGTGTGTCTGGAATGATATAGACTGTGTGTCTATAAGTGTCATTGTGGTGTGTTTAAACAATGCAAATAAATAAATAGCAGCAGCTCAGGGATGTTGTGTTCATGTGTTCTGCTTCCTCATCTTGAGATCAGCTAGAATTAATGCTAATTTGACAGAAGTGTTTCACTAGCGCCCTACAAATCAACCTGCATACCCATGATTTTTCCAGATTAAACTGATTGAAGATTAGTCACAAGCAGTCTCTCTCTCATCAAGTCCAAACTCTGCAAAGGCAAAGGCTAAATGCAGCAACTACCTTGTCAAAAGTGAGTTACAATGAATATTCTCACACTTAAAAATAAAGGTTTTCAGAGCGATGCCATAGAAGTATCATTTGAATTCCTTTCAGCGAACAGTTCTTACAATATGTTTTTTCTTAGTGTAAAAGACATTTTAATAATCTAACATTTTTCCACTGTAAAGAACCTTTTGTGCAATGGGAAGGTTTCATGAATGTTAAAAGTTCTTCATGGAACCATTGATAATACCAACAATGAATCTTTATTTTTAAAAGTGTTGGAATACGATTTTCTCTGACAGGCAGTTTTGCCTCAACTATACCAAGATTCAAAGACACTGGGTTATGAAAAATAATATCAATTTGACATCAAACCAATTAAAAATCAATCAATAAAACTATTTTCTCCATTGCACTGTTGGTGTACTTACAGTGTTTTTCCTTGTGGAAAAGGGAAGGAAAAGGTGGCCCAGTGTGGACTACACCATCTCTCAGGATTTCATCTTGACCGGTCACGTTGACCCTGGATTACATGTCCAGAGACAGCCTCTAATTCCTCATTTCTGAGATCAGAGCACCACATGACAGGAAGGTCTGAGTCATCCAGCAATTTCATTTTTAGGTCTTAAACTTTTATTATCAGAAAGTTGTAACGCTCATTTAAGTGATGAGATTAAAAAAACATTGTATTATAAATTGGTATTAAGAGACCTAACAGTCCATTAGTCTTTAAATGGATACATAGATAGCTTTTTATGAAGAGGACTGTGATGTATAGCAAATCATAACTGCACCTCATGGCTGCAAAGAGCATCTTTCTCCATTGATGGCCATTAGAGAGATTGTTGGTAACATAGAAGCCAGTTCTCACTATTTACTAGTTGCTTATTAGCATGCCTATTATTAACATATTGGCTGTTTATTAGTACTTCTAAAGCACATATTTTGCATGACCATATTCTACATCCCTAATCCTACCCAATACCTAAACTAAACAACTACCTTACACTGAAATTTTTTTTTCATTCATCCAATTAAAACAATTTAGGGTAATGATTCACATCTATATTTTTTAACTTGAGCCAATGAAAAATAAATAACTTGCCCTAAACAATATTTT
>NW_015638954.1:224360-231108 GCF_001515625.1 Sinocyclocheilus rhinocerous | reverse complement strand
CAATTAATTTAAATTCTATTTTTGATCCAAACAAAAACATATAGATTTAATAAAAAAAAAATTCTCATCTCAAAGAAATTTATTTTTACAGTTGTCATAGACATAGAAAATATTGTTTAGGGCAAGTTATTTATTTTTCATTGGCTCAAGTTAAAAAATATAGATGCGAATCATTACACTAAATGGTTTTAATTGGATGAATAAAAAATTTTTCAGTGTAATTTCCAAGTAAAATCTATATCAGTTGTTTTATTTGTCCAATTTTTTAAACTAGAACATTAAGAAAAAAAGCAAACATTACAGTAGCCTACATTGTATTAAACAGTTGTAAGCTTAGCATAGAACCCCAGTATATTTTTAAATGTCATTGATTCGTGATAATTGGTTAACTTGAGTGTTAACGAGCCTGTTACTGAATTGAATGAAATATCAGCATCATGCGCGGTTTGTCCGCTGCAGGCGCGTGAGAAAACTAGCTAACGTTAGCTAACGGATGAGAAATACAACAACAATTTTCGCCGATCACAAACAGTCTCTCGAGGAAAATAACATCCATACACCTAACTTATCTAAACAAAGTTTCCACCTTCTCATCCACAGCTCGTTGAATTCACACACAATCACAAACACAGTGACAGCAGCACCAGTGTGAGGAGGTCATAACGTGGTCATGATATAAACTTAATAATATGAGTTAATCTAACCTTGATATTTTACATTCGTCAAAACAAATATGTCTTAGTTGAGCTCTTAATGAAAAATATTTATATTTATCAATGTTTTGAACTAAAAAAATATTACTTGAAAAATAAAACAAATAATGGTAAATTTAATTGAAAGACAAATTATTAATTGGATGAAGTACTGCTTGAAAAACTTTTTTCAGTGTACTAACTATTAATAAGCAGAAAATTAGGAGTTTATTGAGGCAAAATTCGTAGTTAATGGTTTGTTAATAGCGAGAATTGGACCTTAAAATAAAGTGTGACCAGATTGCGTATTCTGGCAAAATTAAAATGGTTTGCGGACAACATATACAGTAAACTGCACAAATTTCAAAAATGTCACAAGTGTATGTTTTATACATGATGTGATGGTGCCTAGAATTATCTGGAGCTGAACACCCATGAGCACAGATGGCAGAATACCTGCAGCAGCCGAGCTTTGAGATGAATGGCAAAGCTAACAGACAGCACTCTCCTGGTATTATAGACCTTCTTGCACTTCCCTCGCAAATCTTGGACAGTGTTATTCCCTACCACACTTTTACTGGATACAAATGAATATTTCAACTGCTTTTTCATCTCTCTAACTCCTGAGCAAGTATTTTTTAAAAATATTTTATTTTGCTCCCTCTGGTTCTTTTTTTCTTCTCCTCGCTCTGATCCTCTCCAAGGCCACCCGAAGCTTCCAACTCCCAGTCTGTTCTTTGGGGTTCTTGGATCCTTTGGATCCTCTTGGATCCTCCCCCCCATTCTCAATTGCTCTGAGCACACAAACTCTACAAAGACAGAACAAGGCAAACATGGCAGATCTGAAGGAAAGTGTGTTGGAATGTTCTCGGGTCCTATTGAAGTGGTTGTTTTGTTATTTCCACCAGCTGTCAACTGTCCAAAGCCGAGCATGTTCGACACGCATTTCCCCCGTTTAGCTTCAGCACAACTTCCCATGAGACTGCAGCTCCACCGTACCAAAGCGACATCACTACATCAAAGTCAGCCAGACTTTGTGCGTCCATCAAATGCTTGTGTTTTTCCACCTGTGATTTGGAACGACGAAACTCACGAAAACAATGTCCCCATAGAAAACTTTAAAGTTCCTTAAACTGCACCTCACAGGTGTCCAGAGTTTGCGTTACACTAATTGGGAATTTCACTGATGTATTCCATAACAAGAAACGTGAAACTTTTTAAATGATACAGTTGGCTTAGAAACAGAATTCGGAGATATTTTCATTCTACCGCATGGTACACCATTTTCTCCATGGCTGTTCAGCAGATTGAAATCATGTTAAGAAGGAAGTGAAAATATCTGTCAGAGGAAACTTTGACAACGTGCTAGAAAAGTTTCCCCTTGACTTAATTGAACTGCAGTGTAGTGTGACGTTTGCTGAGAGGTGAGAAAGAGTAAAAGACATAAAGATTTGAATGGAGTGACAGATGTTTCGAAAATATTTATTCAGTATAAAGTAAAGAGATAAGAAAACAAATCCAATTTCGTTTTCCATGACTACATATGACTACATATTTTATTTGATTTGAATTATGTGAATGTGTAATTCTCCCAGCAACAGCAATGTTGTCCATGGTGATTTTCAAAACTATTGTCAAAATAACTTCATAGTGTTCTAAGTGAATAAAAGTGGTACATCTCATTGTGTATACAATAATCTCACTAATTAAAATGTGCCTAATTATTACAATGTTAAATTATTCCCTTGCAAGCATAATTAAAATAGGCATATTAGACTATTATGCATATCAGTAATTACCTTAATAAAGTAAGTTAATTGGATATCATTCATTTCATATGTTATCGTTGGTGTCTTTCTTCAGATGAGAGATATACAGTTGACACCTAACTACACATTTTTACTTTGTAGTATAGATGTAGTATAATACTTCATTATTTGTCAAGCTAAACCTGGTTTTAAAAGGAGAATTGCATCTTGAAGGAAATAAGAACTTATCAACCTTGTTCTCAGAATTAGTGTTACTCTGTGATGTGTTACGTGTTAATTGGTATTGAGGGTGAGATTTGGCTTCTGCTGATGGAGCAGTGGTTCCACATGCTAATTGTGTTATCTTAACAGGAGGGCAGTGAGATGTGCAGTTTGTTAATGTTTGCATCGGCAGCAAAACTCTCTCAGGAGGACCAGGGCAGCGCTGAAGGGCCTGACCGAAACATGCGGGAGGGGGTTGGAGGTCGAGGAGAGTTTGGACATCTTATCCCACCCCTGGTGAGAGGGCTGTGGATGAGTAGATGTCTGACAGGAGTTTAGGGATGTGAGCCAAAGTAACAGAGTAGAGCTAGAGAGAAAGAGAGAGAGAACAGAGAGAGAGAGAGAGAGAGAGATTAACACACATTTAAATGCACAAACACACTCTTGCACTCTTGGCCATGAATAGGCTCAGGAGTCTTCAACGATTATCTGCTATAAAGATTATATAGTTTTAATTAAGGACAGAGTCATAACAGCAACATTTTGTCCAAAAGGAAAATATTCATATTTTTTATCTTAACTTGGGCACCCAGATCTTGAGAATAAGCTTCATTTAAAAAGTTGCTGGAGAATCAGTGGAATCCAATGAGATTTTAATTTCAGTAACAAATATGAAACACTTATATTAGCTTTATTGTATGCAAATAATGTAAAAAAATACATTAGCTAATAGCTATATGCACTGAAAACACCAGATTGTCCGATTTACTCAACCATTATTTGTCATCTACAGAACCAAACTATGTTTCTCTTCTAAACTTATTTTTTATTGCTTTTGATTAATATCATTCTTTAAAATGTGCAATCTACTAGATTTAATTATTTAGGCAGAATGTGAACCAATCAAATACTTAAAAGTAATTTTTGCTCTTGACATTAACGAAACTGTACTTCCCAGCATGATAAGGGGAAGTAATTGTGTGTGTGTGTGTGTGTGTGTGTGTTTTGAACAAAACAGGGAGACCTGATAGAGTTTAATGTTCAGTTATGTTGGGATTTTGAACTGTTTCAGTTCTAGTGGGTTTACAATGGTGGTGAAGAGTGGAGCTTTTTTTGACTTAGGATGAGCACATAGAGTGAATGCTTTTGCTGCTTTAGAAGAATCTAAGACATATCATTTTTAATTGCCTATTCTTTGCTAACAGTTCATTAGCTAGCTAGCAGAATCTTGTAATTCAGTGAGGTGACAAAATATAGAACTGAATGAATTAATCTTGTCAGGGAACCATGTAATATCACTTTGAGACTACTTTATTGGGTCACTTAAAAATAAGTTATGTGAAAAAATGATGTTTATGTATTTTACTGTAATTGATTAGTATGGAACCTGATTTAAATCACCTTTTTTTCAAAGTTGACACTATTGAGTTACATCTAAAATGTGATTTGTTTTTGTCATGCTTCCAGTTTAAGCACCGTGCCCCATCCAGCTCAATCATAATAGTTATTTTTGTTATTGCAACAGATAGTATACATATGATGACATTGCTGCACACCCCTATGAACACATATTTTCTATGGCAAGTCTATAAAGAGGCAAAAGCATAATCACATACATTCACACAAGCTACTCCACAAATCTTAATCCAGAACACAAGCTACTCCACAAATCTTAATTCAGTTTATTACAGCTGTGTGTTTGTGTTGTACCCCTTTTTTATTTCGGCAGAAATCACATTGATTTGCTGACAAAATGGGGTTTTGCATTCTGTGACAGGGAATCATAGAGAAGTGTCAGAGGCAGTCATTTAGCCTGTCACCTCTCTTTCATTCGTAATCGTTGAGTATGACAGACCTCTGACATGCAAGAGGCCAGATTTCAGCTAAAACTGGGTAAAAGTGACATCCCAAACTAAAACTGAGTTGTTTTCAAGTTGGCTATTGGAACGCCACAACTATGGCCATTTACACACACAGTCTATGAAATGATGCTTGATGATCACATATAACTGTCAGCAAACTATCAAGCTGACAGTCAACACAATTTTTTCTGTCCAGTTGCAGAATGATGCATGGCATGCTTTCAGCTTCGTCAGTCAAGGTTTAGAGATCCTCAACAGAAAGCTGTAGATCATTTTAATAAGGTAAACTTTCCCAAACTTTTTTTGTCAGCTGATGCTATTTTCTTGAAGTATTGTACCCCCTGAGATTTTATAACAGCATATTGGAATGTTCATAGTTCTCTGATGCCGGTTGATGATCACATGACATGCAGGTAAGCAAGTAATAATTCTTTTTAGTATGTGATTAATTTTGATTGTATTTATTTTAAAATGATGAATTCCCCTCAGAACCCAGAGACTTCTACAAAATTTTTAGCATTTAATTATTACTTTTCCCTCATGAACCCCCAAGGGTTTGTGGACCCCACTTGAACCCCTTGAAGAAAAGCATGAATTAAGGTATTGAGTTTGGTGAAAATACAACCTTGAACGCATATTATTGAACAATATATTATACAGTATCTGCAGACATAGGGTGCTTTTCAATTGGAAGGCTGCGTCTAAGGCTTCATGTGTTACGGGGCTGACGAGACGAGAGGCGTGCGGATCCATTTGCAAAGCAATGAACGGAAGTCCATGGACAGGATTCGTGACATCATGGGCTGCCACATCATCAAGCTTCTTCAAATGCTGTCTCAATTTGAAGGATCCTTGGAAGACAGGCTTTGTTTACTGTCCTATATTCAGCTTATTTTGAAGGATGCATCAAGTGTATCCTTTGCGTCTTATGATCACCCACAATCCTTTGCACACATTCCAATTCGCAAAAAATAATTGGTCTTGTTTAATTTCATTATGTATTGCAAGACAAACTATACGTAATGTAACCACTGGGAGACCAGTCAAATAGTATAAAGATTTTTTTTTCATTGGTTACACTTCAGTTTGGGGACCAATTCTCACTACTGGGCAACTGTTAACTATGACTTTTGCCTCAATTTAAGGCTCCTAATTGACCTATTGGTAAGCCCCCCTTAGTTACTGTTACTCACTTGGACAACAATGACAGCTGTCAGTGTGAAAACTTTGTCCCAAGATGTTTTTGATCAATTTTGGACACAGAAGGATCACCGCTCTTGTCGAGGAGCATTAAGTATGCCATGGAGGGATATATAAAGATTTTATAATAAATATGGTGGGTAACAATATTAATTTGGATTAATCACAATGAAAGTGGGAGAAGCCTCATGTTACGGTCATCATGATCGCAGATGACAACATCCAGGATCAACACTGTTCATGTACCACAGGGTAAGATTAAAGATTAAAACATTTTACCATTTTTGTAGCATAAACACCATCGAACCGAAGAGAGCTTTGGCTCTTCCAATGTTTCCGTAACCACCAGATTGAGTCCTCTGCACAATGTGACATTGCTGCAGCCTTGAATTGAACAGAGGAGAACTGTTTAAACTGTTTAAACACTATTTAAACTGAACTGAGTTGGATGATGACATCACTGAATTCAATGATGAACTGCCTTTAACTGAAAATTGAGTGTTTACTATTATCATTTTGCATTATTGACACAATATTTTCCTAATTAATGCTGTACAGTTGCTTTGACACAATCTGTATTGTTAAAAGCGCTATATAAATAAAGGTGACTTGACTTGACTAGTTCCGGTCCCTCTGTATTGACTCGACTGCCATTGACTCATCTGCGTTCGAGGGGAGGGGCTTACCGATAGGTCAATTTCAATTTGCTGCCTATTAATAGTTAGTAAGGTATGTGTTAAGTTTAAGTATGGGGTAGGATTAGGTCCGTTCACACCAAGAACGATAACTATAATGGCGTCCACACAGGGGCGGATTTAGTGAATTGGGGGGCCCCAGGCAAAATATAGGAATGGGGCCCTATACATTTGCACACATTTTCCTATAGATCAACCTTGAGGTTCCTTTTTTGTTGTGATACTTGCTGCTGCTCAATGGTGCCCCATAGTTGTGTCTAATGTTTCTACATTTTTCATGTACATGTTATAATGGCTTTCTTTCATGTTGTAGACCACAAAATAGCAAC
>NW_015638954.1:201420-224304 GCF_001515625.1 Sinocyclocheilus rhinocerous | reverse complement strand
CTTTAAAATACATTTATTTTTAGTTATTTTAACTACAAATTTAAATAAAACTAAAAAAATAATGAAAAGGCAATTGTACATTTACACACCTAAGGATTATATCAACCAAAAAAGTAACTGTGTCCTCTACTTGGTTCCTTCTTATAAATGAGTAAGCGGCATTTAAAGCAATTATAAACATATAATACACACTGTTTCTCAATATTTAATTATAGCTTTAAATGCATAATATTTTCATCTCCTTCAAGCAGGGTACACAAAAAGCACGTTGGACGGTTGTCGTGGTAATAAACACAGTAAACAGCAACCGTTTGCGTGTCAGCGCTTAAGTGAAGTGAAGTGGTGACCCATACTTGGAATTAGTGCTCTGCATTTATCCCATCCAAAGTGCACACACACAGCAGTGAACACACACCGTGAACACACACCCGGAGCAGTGGGCAGCCTTTTTTTTGCTGCGGCGCCCGGGGAGCAGTTGGGGGTTCGGTGCCTTGCTCAAGGGCACCTCAGTCGTGGTATTGAAGGTGGGAGAGAGCGCTGTACATTCACTCCCCCCACCTACAATCCCTGCCGGTACGAGACTCGAACCCACAACCTTTGGGTTACGAGTCCGACTCTCTAACCATTAGGCCACGACTTCCCTGCATATTGAGCACGAAATAATTATTTCGACTGTGGGGGTGTAAACATTTATGGCATAGGCTCGCTCACTTACTAGACCGTTTAATGCTGAAGAGGCCTCTAGCCTAAAGACTGGACTAGGAAGGACGTAGCCTCACTAGGATTCAGACTTTCGGTTGAGAAGCTGATAACACTTAATTTTATAGTGCACAAGTTACATGTACTTACTATAGTAATAACACTACATTATGCATAATTACAGGCAGCCAACCCTAAACCCAACCCTGTACAGTACAAGTACATGTAGTACAAGTACAAGTATATTTAATATTACTGTTTCATTAGCTGTTATTTCCACTGTATCAAAGACACCTTAAAAAGTGCAACCGAAGAGTATGACAAAAGTGACTATATTCAACTAATTATGTTAATATAATAATAATATTAAATAAAAAATGACATTATAGTGTCCATGATGCACATTAATACCATTAATTATAATGGTGATAGCAGCGACAGTATGTACTTACATGCTATTCCCTGACATAATTACATATTGGTACTATCCAATCCTGTAACTCGGTGTTTATTTAATTAGACTATAGCATAAATACTAATGTAAAGTGTGAACAAAATGTTCAGCAACAATAATGATCATAATAATATATATATATATAAATCATGGGCCTTTCATCCATTTTTTACCAAATGTCAGTGCTAAAACACACCCAGGTTGTGCTGCTGTAGTGTGATTATGCCACGGCAGGGTTATTACATGACCTTTTCTGTGAGTGCAATAATTATGAACAAATCCCACTTTTCCACTTTTTCGTTTCCTGTCACTGCTTAATGGTTTTTCAATTGCCTTTAAAAGCTGTTTTGCTGTTTTTTTCCCCATCCCCTGTCCCTTGTATTTTTCCTCTTCCTTTTAACTCAAACAGTAATTTTAGCCTCTTTTCCATTCTTTGGCACTTTTACTTTTCTCTTCTCAGCTGGAATCTTTACCTTTGTACCTTTTTAGTAAATTAAGATTGGAAGTCTCTTCATTCCATGGAAAGGATCCTAAATGATGAGCTCTTGAGATTTTTTTCTCTTTATTTCAAGGCAGTTGGTTTATTTTAGGTGCTGTGCTATTGTGGTTATCTACACTGAACAAAATGATAAACGCAACACCAAGACTTTTTCTATGTACACAAAAGGCCTATTTCTCTCAAATATTGTTCACAAATCTGTCTAAATCTGTGTTAGTGAGCACTTCTCCTTTGCCGAGATAATACATCCATCTCACAGGTGTGGCATATCAAGATGCTGATTTGAGGTGGATGGATTATCTCGGCAAAGGAGAAGTGCTCACTAACACAGATTTAGACAGATTTGTGAACAATATTTGAGAGAAATAGGCCTTTTGTGTACATAGAAAAAGTCTTAGATCTTTGAGTTCAGCTCATGAAAAACGGGGGCAAAACAAAAGTGTTGCGTTTATAATTTTGTTCAGTGTATATTTCTGGGAAATGTACATAGTTCTGAGAAAAAAAAAATTATGCTCATGTAGAGTCCATCATTCTACCAGCTGAGATTTAAAACACATGTCAGTTTAGACAAGATCCTTTTCACAGTTTTTCAATATATTAAAGGATTTACAAGGCAAGCTATGACATCTGACATTTTAACGATAATTACAAAAAATCTTTAATGCATTTAATTATTGTTATTTGTAATAACTTGATATTGCTGTGCTGTTTACTGGAGACATTTCTTCAGCACTAGACATTTTCAGCTCAATGATGTGTAGAAAATTGTGGCATGCTATGATAGGATAATATGGCCCTATCCATCTCATGTCCCTTGTTATTTTTATGCTATTTTTAACTGTGCAATACAGGGCATAATTGTTGTGGAGTCCACTGATGTCATTATTTCTGCTTGCTTACTCCCTGTTGACAGTGTTCTCCAACACCTCGGACAGACTGACAAACTCAATTACAAAATGGATTGCTGTGGACTGTAGGCCACTGAAGGCTTATGTTAGATGCTATGCAAATACAACAAACACTGTATTTATTTCAAAAACCATGTTTTGTCTATGTGTGTTATGCTGCCACAGTAATGTAGTCTTCAATTAGCCTTTTAATATTAATACATGTGATTAATTCAAATTAATCATCATCGATTGAGTGTCATAATATCTGCAACTGTATTTTACCTTTATGCAATTGGCAGATGCTTTTACCCAAAACAACTTACAGTGTATTCAGGGTAATTGTTTAGCTCATGTATTCCCTGGGAATCAAACCCATGACCCTGGCGTTGCTAGCACCATGCTCTACTGTTTGAGCTACAGTCTAATATATAATGGAGCTATGACCCTTTAACCTTTCAACCAATATCCAGTAACTGCAGACTGCGGTAGCAACATGTGATTGCCTGCTCACCCTTTTGGAATTTTAGAAACAAGCAAGGTGCAACCACTGTTTGAAGGTAGTTTTCTGATCTTTTATTTGAGAACTGCTGCACAATTGTTTGAAAATGATAGTGTTACCTAAAAAAAAAAAAAAAAAAGGCAGAGAGAGAGAAAGGCAAAGTGTGCATGGCACATATTTCTGACAAATAAAAAAATGACCACTTTTAAACATTACGTGGCTTTCTGAACACTTAATTTTCCATTGGTCATCAGGTTAACAGAAATGGCTCTACTTCTATCTCTAACTCTACAGACTCTCTCTCTCTCTCTCTCTCTCTCATTTCACACAAACTCAACTGGTGGGATCTTTGGTCAAAGGTATTGAGAGTATTGAAAACGACCTCAGAAAATATATTAATATTATTCTGTATTAATGTTACTGTCTTATTACACTGTATTTTGTATGTATATATGTATGCACTGTATTACACTGTATTTTTTTCAATTAAATTAATTAATTCAGCTCTCTTTTTGTTTGTGCAGTTAAGTTGAATTCTTTTAGTAAATTAAGTATTTTTAAATTTGGTTGGAACATATTTATACAGTTTGGAACAGACGTTTTTAGTGCCAAGGTTCATGTTAATGTAACCTTATTTTGACTCAAATTGTTCATTTATTTCAAATTTTCAGTACAACCATATCCAAAAAGATGCCAATAAATTAAAAAACATAAAATAGCAAATATGAAATACACTACACAAAAACACACATTCCATATAAAATACTTTTATCTTAATTTTTTTTCAAATTTCTTGCCCTTAGAAAATATAACAAAATATAATGTCCATTGCTTATTTCGAAACATTTAGCAATGCAACTGGCAGTGTTCGTAACTGACTCTTTGTATATTTTAAGTTGAATGAAACACATTCAGAAACTTCAAGTTGTGTCAACTTAAAAAAAATATATAAATAAATAAATAATTACAATGGCTAGACCACTTTT
Organism: Sinocyclocheilus rhinocerous; assembly: GCF_001515625.1. Lineage (NCBI taxonomy): Eukaryota > Metazoa > Chordata > Actinopteri > Cypriniformes > Cyprinidae > Sinocyclocheilus > Sinocyclocheilus rhinocerous. Next base: position 220,277 of record NW_015638954.1, on the reverse strand, counting down.
GTACATTGCAATTGTCACGGAGCGCTGTTGTTAAACACACACAAAGACGATGATGATATAAATCCATAAATAAATCCAGAAGGTATATATATATATATATTAAGGTATAGACTTGAGACTGGACAAAGAAAACACACACATAACTCAACTAATATTCCAATGATAACAAGACACACCTGAACATAATCAAATGAATAACCATGGTAACAAGGGTGATGAAACAGATTCCAAATGAACAGAAACTGTGACAGTAATAGTATCCCCCCCCCCACCTTTTGTTTATTTGTTTCATCTGTGTAGTAAGTCAGTTGGTCATTATTCTACAATAAACCCTGACATGATGATCACAACCCTGACGTGGAGATACTTTATGCTTCTCGTCTGGGTCCTGATCACCATGTCAGGGTTTATTTTGCTACAACTGGCTGACTGTACATTATCTCTTACAAATAAGTACCTCCAACCTTTTGTACAGTGCTGCTCACTATCATTCTAATAAGTCTAGATTGACCGTAAACCAATATGTCTCTGACCCACACACCTCTTGGGCTCATGGACGAAAAAAGGAGCAGAAGAAGGAAGAAAAAAAAGGCAAAACAATGCCCTTTGATCACAGCTGCATTGCATTTCTCTGCCTTTTATCTGTCCAGGGGAATTGATTTTATGGCATCCATAACCTTCAATGGCGTTGAACTTTGAAAAGAACCTTGGAGTGATACTAAGGCTGCTGTCAGGAGAAATCCGAAAGGCTTTCCTCTGACATTTTTATTCTTTTCTCTCCTCTCCCTCTTTTCCTCCATCGTTCTTTTTTTTCCCTGCCCATGGGGGCAAAATGCTAATTCTCTCAGAGGAGTATTTGGAATTATGCTTGCCTCAGTGACTTTGCTTTGCTACTGGAGCTGGATATTGTCCATATATTTACATGGCGTTCCATTGTGAATTTGATTTACATGGCAGGAGTGACTTTATGCTTGTTTGTGTATATGTGTGCATACTTTAATGCATAAGGACCATGCGTGCATAATGTAGTCATACAGGTGTCATTCCTGACAGCATGTTTCATGTTCCTTTTCCATTGCAAATGGGCACTTGCCAAGTGAGCTGTGAAGGGCAGTGTGAAGCCTTTGGCAAATTGCTTGAGGACAGACAGGCACCGCCTTCTTACTACCACAGTAACAAGAGAAGCATTGGATGAAGCAGTGAGTATGAATGTGTATGTGTTGGACTGAATCACATCTGCCTGTGGTGATCCTCCAGTTGCCCTCCATTTTCCAATTATGCGTGGAAAAAGACGAGCGTGTATGAGTGCATGAAAGTCTGAACCCTGATAACTTGGCCGCGAAAAAGGCCATGTGGCACGATTAACACATGCAGGCTTGGGTGCATGAAATTTATTCCCATAACAATCAATGGACAGGGTAAAGTGCCCCAAAAAATAGCATTTATTTACTTAATAAAATTACTACATAACTTTGCAACATATTGAGTGAGTAAATGTACATTTTTAGTGTTTTTTTTCTCTTCAAATCTAATCCCAATATCTGAGGACATGAAAGTCTGAACCCTGATAACTTGGCTGCGAAAAAGGCCATGTGGCACGATTAACACATGCAGGCTTGGGTGCATGAAATTTATTCCCATAACAATCAATGGACAGGGTAAAGTGCCCAAAAAAATAGCATTTATTTACTTAATAAAATTACTACATAACTTTGCAACATATTGAGTGAGTAAATGTACATTTTTAGTGTTTTTTTTTCTCTTCAAATCTAATCCCAATATCTGAGGACTCGTAAATATAACACTGTCTTAAATAATATTTACTTGATGCACTCTGTGAACATATTGAAGTTATGTAGAACCTTGCTCAATTTTTTACATTTATTCAGTTAGCAAACACCTTTATCCAAAGTGACTTACAAATGAGAAATACAAAAAACAATGAATCATTTCTGTTGTAAATATTGATCAGTGGTATTTAATTTCTTCATAATAGCATTATCACTCTATTTTATGTATAACTCTATTTTTGTATCAGTACATATGGTGTACAAATCAATTGTAGATATTGTTGTGGCCTGTAGGTCAGCTTATGTTCAGTGAAATGTAATTAATACAAACACTGACATTCTGCAGATATCATAGCCATGGCTAAATTCATTTTATTTGTTCCTACAATTTATTCATTTGTTCCCTTGTTTTGGGTAAATCATGTAGTGTTGTTCCAAATTTGCTCCCCTATACTTTTAATAAAATGGTGGCCACAGTTTAACTAAATTAAAACATGGGGACAAATGAATATAATGTGGCCACAATTTAAAACAACGCAAATGAAATAACAATTTAACTAAACTGATATTGACACAGATTAAGTAATAAAAAATTAACAATAATTTAGTTGCCACAATATAAGCATGCATGTGCAATGCTGTGTACTTTTGTGTATTTTTTTTTCCAATGCCTTCATATATATTTATAAACCCTGAATAAATTATTGGTTGGTCCCCATTGGCTGAAATAACTTTCCTGAAGAGGAGGTTGGTCACCACCTTTCTTCTTGCTAGCGACGGCCTTGCCTACTACTGACAACAATGTAGATGTGATTTCCATGCCTTTGCTACATACATTATAAGTAATAGGCAGGAATATCTCCATAGGTTTTACAGAGTAAGTACTAGTTTAAGGACTGAAATTGCACAGCAGACATAGTTGAGTGTCCAGGGGGACTGTAGCTCATGGAGTGCATCACGTACAGCCTGCTTTAGGCTGCTTCAGGGCATAGCCATGTGCCGTGTAAAAATGTGCCCTCAATCACATTGGATCTGAAGAGAAACGCAGAGATCCCTGAGTTATATTTATAAAGTTTGACTGGGGTAATGTAGAGCTGGTGAATAAAATGATTATTATTTTTTTTATAGTGAACCTAGAGTTCATTATAGATGCTACTCCACTCCAGCACAGGTCTCCCCAGCTGCTCCTTCAATTCAACACCCAGCTTTCTCTCTCACTTTACCAGAGACCCGTCAGATTGACACATATGGTTTGTGGAGAGGAGATCACTACAGAGTCTGAACACAGACCTTAACGTTTGTGTTTTCAGCATGAAACAATTTCTCAATAATAGGTATTGTTAATAGAGTCTTGGTCCAGTTATGGTCAGGTTCAGTAGAGATGAAATATTTTAAATAATAATAATAATAATACAAATCAAATATATAACTTTCAAAGGTTTGGGATCAGTAAGAGTTTTTTCCTTTTCTTTTCTTAAAAGAAATTAATACTTTCATTCAGCAAGGATGCATTACATTGATCAAAAGTGAGAGTGAAGACTTCTTATTAAAAAAAACTGTTATTGTCTTGAACATTTAATAATATATTAAGGTATAAGATATATTAAGATGTTAAGAAACGTTTCTTGAGCACCAAATAAAGAGACTGGAGTATAATGTTGAAAATGAAAATGCAGGAATACATTACTTAATTTTATTAATTTTACTTTTCATTTGATTAATTCTATTATTATTTTTAAAATATATTAAAATAGAAAACAGCTCTTGTAATTGTATTGTAATTATAAAATTGAAATTATATTTCACAATGTACAATTTCACTGTGTTTTTGATTAAATAAGAGACTCCTTTCAATAAAAAATCTTACAGATCCTAAACTTTTGAATGGTAGTGTATTTAGTATGTTTATTAAGCTATTTTATGTACTGTAGTGTTAATCAGCATTTTCTGTCCTTTAACTGTCTATCTGATTTCTGTTAGATACCCACAGATATGACTTTTCAAGTACCACCAATGTTCAGTTCATACCCTGTATGATGGATTTTGGGCTGATTTTTATTTGTCTCCTCACCTTATTAATTTCTTTGCTTACACATATATGTTTTAAAGATCCCCAGCAGAAACACTTGTGTACAGATATAACATGCTTGTGAAATGCTGAAATATGGCATTTCTTTTCTGTCTTCTCAGACTATCATCTGTCATTCTTCTGTCCGTCGGAGTTCATTCAGAACCAGAAATGACTAATTCGTCAGAACAGGAATCCAATCTGGTGAGTAAAGGCTGCTTAACCTACTTAAAAGCTTGTAAGACTCGCCCTACATGCATGAGAGTGTAATACTGTGATATAGGCTCCCTAAACTACAGTACATACTGGTTTGAATTTGAATTGTGGCCCTTGTCTCTAATTATTGGGCTTAAAATACATTCTGGGGCTTTTCAGAATTCTTTCAACTCACCTTTGCACCAGGCAACACTTAAATCCTGCGTTTTTCTTAAAGGTGAAGAAAGTTTCTCTGTTCAAATGGCTCCCATTCCCTTTTGAGAGGGAGAGAGCAATCATGCAAGGTCAGTGACCAGACCAAATAAAGATGACTTTCTGCTGCTAAAACAGAAATAAAAGAAAGAACAGACAGGGAAAGCAAGTAAAAAGGTAGAGTGCCTGAGAAAATAGTGTCTGGTTTGCATGTGTTCAGCAGCGATAAGCTAAGACCCATCTATGTTTTGCTTAATGAGCCGGTCTACAGAGTGCACAAAGATCCTCTGCACTGCTGCTGGAGGAGATCTGAGTCACTTTGGAGGAGCTTTGCTTCATCATATCTAATTGGTGTCTTGTAAACTCTGGTCCCAACAGACCTGCGGTTGCCCTTCAGTCCCTTCTCGTTTCTCTGCTTTCCTGCTGTCTTTCCTTGTGTATCTGCACATTGTTTTCGAATACAACATCCACAAATAATATCTACTACATCCTCTTAGAATGCTCTTTCTCTCACTATGCCACTCTCTCACTGATTCATTAATAATATCAATATAATCTTTCTCTAATTAGCACATACCAATTAAGCTAAGCATGTAGATTTTGATGCAAAATTTGTAGAGATAATGATGAATAGTTTTATTATTTGTGTTTTCAAAGATACTAATGAACTGTAAACATTTTGGAAAATCAACATTCATACAGAATGCGTTTTGTAAACACAAATTCTTTCTACTTTCTTTTAAACAAGTTTATCTCTGCTTAGTTTGGCTTTGCTCAATTCCATTAGATTCAGATCACTTTGCCTTATTGACAGGTAAAGCCACTCTCCTCACTTGGTCCCTTTGGTCTGCACTTTAGAACATCAAAGATCTCATTAGGAAGGTTAGCTGTTCTGCGCCTTAAGTTCAAGATTGTATCAACATGCCTTTAACAACACAATCTCATAAAGAAGCAGCACTCAGCTTTTATCCTGCACCTACAAAACATCACTTTTGTTCTATATTTTAAATGTCACTCTGGATTTCATGACTTTACCTGAGGATAAACTTTAAAATGTTCAAATAAATGAAAATTCTGTCATCATTTATTATTTTGTTTTCCATAAAATGGGATTTTTCTTTTATGTATGAGCTGCAGCTCCGAAACTATATATTTTTTACTGTTCTCTTTGTGCACAATGTTACCAGTCTTCTAAAGATAATGTGTGAGAAGCAGACTTAAAACTAACAATAATGCCTCAGAATCATAAAAAAAATAAAATAAAAAAAAATAAAATAATAATAATAATAAATTTATTAGTATAAATTATAATATTCAAATTAATGAAATACTAATATAAAGATTATAAACCATGTTAAAAAAATAATAATAATAATAATAATAATAATAAATTTATTAGTATAAATTATAATATTCAAATTAATGAAATACTAATATAAAGATTATAAACCATGTTGTGGTTAAAATTGTAAGTGTTTTTGGTGTCATGCAAACACATAAAAATCAAATGTTGCAGAGGCTTTAATGTTTAATTGTTAGTCCGTAAGATTTTGTAATGTTTTTGAAAGAAGTATTTTATGCTCACCAAGGTTGAATTTATTTGATCAAAAATAAAGCAGTAATGTGAAATATTATTATAACTTAAATAACTGTCTTCTATTTTAATATATTTTAGAATGTAATTTATTCCTGTGATGCAAAGCTGAATTTTCAGCAATCATTACTCCAGTCTTCAGTGCCACACAATCCTTCAGAATTTAATTTAATTTAATTTAATTTAATTTAATTTAATTTAATTTAATTTAATTTAATTTAATTTAATTTAATTTAATTTAATTTAATTTAATTTAATTTAATCCTTCAGAATTTAATTTAATTTAATTTAATTTAATTTAATTTAATTTAATTTAATTTAATGCTCAAGAAACATTTCTTATTATTATCAGCTTTGAAAACAGTTGTAGTTAAATGAACTGAATTTATTTGAAATAGAAACCTCGATTTAACAGAACATGTCTTTACTGCAACTTTTGATTCATTTAATGCATCCTTGCTGAATCCCAAAACTTTTGAAATGTAGTGTATATAATTGTATAAATGTATCTACTGTATATAAATCTAAATACTATAAAACATGATGTGTTTAAACACACTTCTGTTTGTTGTGCCATAAAAACATAATAATATGCAAATATTGCGGAGGCTTTAATGGAATCCTCCAAAATGAGCCACGTGTTGGTGGTACAGGATAAAACATATGACTAGAGGGAAGGATAATGCTTAATACTTATTCTTTCTGCATCTGTATTATATGTATTTTCTATTGTAACATCTTGGCATGCCACAACAACACACAGGCATTGCTCAATGCAGCCTAAAACTACACAAACATGAACACATAAATAAATAGCAGAGACAATCAGGCTGGCAGCGGCCTAACCAGCACGGGCATCAGGGAATGGCACAGCATGCAGCCCTGCCAATGCCTCTGTCTGGGGAGGGTGAAGAGAGGGCTGGCAGGGGTTAGAGAAAAGGCAAAGGAGACCGAACAGAACATCCAGGCAAGAGAAGCCCTCTGATTCCTGGCCTGGCACAGGGGAGTCCAGACAAGAGTTGGCTGTAGGAGATGGAAAGGGGGTTTGGCTGTTTCAGCTGTGGCCGGTTCATATCGCAGCAGTCCCAGGTTTTAGCATAGACAATGCATCTGTTATACCGCACTATCAAAGGACTCATGTGTGACTGCAGAGACATTTCTCTAGGTCAGAGAGAAGTCAAGAGGTTCCTTCAAAGACAAGTCTGCTCAAAGTGTCTCTGTATGATTCAATTATGTACATCATCGGAGCACATGAAATATGCACGAGAAGATGTGTTTAACTGTATCTTCTGTGTGTGAGGGTGTGTACAGTACATTCACTCATAACTAAGGTGTTTGCTTGCATAAGAAATCTGGGAAAAGCGTGCCCGTTACTACAGCGCGATAAAATAACTATAGCCAAGCATATATGAATCAGTCTAGAATGTGACTCACATGAGCCAAAGGGAGAGATTAACTGTTTAACACTGCACTGATTTATGGTGGGGTGTTTCAGATATCGCACCGTTGTTAATACCGTCAGGGCAGAGGCTCAGTGAGCCGTAAAATTCTCTCGTAAAAGCCTGAATGAACGTATATGGGGGATTCTTCTGCTGGCAGGAGAACTGACGTTTACTATATATTTTATTTCATAGCACCGGTTGCTGTATATCTTTTGAAAATAACAATGTAATAGTAAAAATGAAAATAAAAAACATCAAAATGTTTTTTTTTTCTGCTCCATGAGCTGTAATTTAGTTTTGCCAGGCAAACATGTTCTCATGTGGACTATGAAAACCAACAGTCAAACAAAAAATTGACAAAAGTGTATGGCTAATGTGAACCTGAGCACAAGGAAGCAGGAGAAAACATGAGCTCAGTGCAGATTTTCAAGGACAGAAAACATAAACTGAGTCCTGGGAAGCCAAATCTAGGGAAACAGAAACATTATAAAACAACTCGCAAAGAAACACAAGGCAACCAAGACTTAGATACACAAGGAACATCTATGGAAACAAAGGCAAACAATCAGGAATTAAACTACAATTGGACTACAAAAAACAGTACAGGAAATGGAACACAAAACTAGAGTATCAACATAAAAGTCCAAGACAACACAGGGACCACATCAGCTAATATAGATTCTACAAAACATCAACATAAATATATTTCTATTTTTATATACGTTTACTAAATATAAGTTAAAATCACTTAATTCATCTAATATTTTTGCCCATTTTATATATTTACTAATATTAACATTTCATTAAAATATTTATGTATTTCTGTATCTAAACATATTTACATTATTCAACATATAGATCCGAACTGCATTTTAATATTGGAAATGTATTTTCTTTCCTATTGAAGTACATTTTGTAATATGTTTAAACAATTCAAGGCTTTATTAAGTTAATTAAATGATTGTTTTCTTACTTTGGCCCACTGATAGCCAATGACATTTTTATACAATGTACTTTCACATACATTGAAAGGCTGGCGACCTCATGCAATCTCTTTTCTCCTGACATGGACCTTTGACCATTCATTATCATAGCTCAATTCAAATCATGCCTAATTAGCTGCACGATCAGTTGGCATTAGCACCTTTGTGACTTAATGTGTGATAATGGCATACCGAAGTGTGTGTAGCCGATTTCATTGTCTTCATTCATCTAAAAGAATGTCATGTTCTGTGACCTTTACGCTGTTTATGTGTCTGCAGTCTTTCAAATGATTCAGTAACTGAGCCTTCACTGAAATTGTCACACAAACATTTCATACTTTACTTTTCTGCGATTTTTTTTTTCAAAGGTATTTTACCGAAATACTAGTAATAATTTACGTCTCTATGATGATTGGTTGATATCAGAAGGGAGGCTAGCCTCCTCTACGAGGTTTCTTTTCTCAACACTCCTCAGCGCTGAAAGTGAACACTCGATGGTGATTGGCTAATTTTTTTGACCAACGGAGGCACGAGAGCTCAGTTCCTCCCTGGCCTCCCCCTACCCTTCTATATCATTAGCGATTGTAATTACATCAGCAGATTCGGCACATTCGCGATAGAAAAGCGCCTGGCCTCCCCCTCCTCTTCTCTATCACCTAGCTGTTGTAATTACATCAGCAGATTCGGCACATTCGCGATAGAAAAGTGGCGCTTTCACGTTATGGTATTACAACTGTGAAATTACAAACAAAAAATACACATTCTGAGACATGAACTAAAATGAATTGTGAATTTTATTAACATTAAATCATCCTCCTCCCATTTTTACCTCAAAATTATGGGGAAGCTGTGCCTCCCCTGCCTCCCCCGACGAGCCGCCACTGGTAATTAGGTGACTGATTGTGGGCTTCAGTCACTGGTTATCATGAAGTGGCACAATATTATTGGATTTGGTGTATATCACTTTCTTCCATTCATTTGTTGCGTCTATCAGTGACATTCTCACGGGCTAATATCTAGAGCTAACATGATTGCTCGCTCCTTTTTTATCTGCCTGATTCATTTGTTGCTGTGTATTAGCAGGCTGTAAAAACCTGGCTGGATCCTCAGCCTTCTAATGTCATTACTGTGATGGAGCCATTCATTTCATGTCACCCTTTATTCGTTTGGAACTGGATTGAAATGAGTCAAGATGTAAGTAACTATAACTGTGAGGCAAAGGCAGAGAATTTGGACTGAAATGCAATTTCTTAGAGGCCAGTTCTCACTTACTAACCTTTATTAAAAAAACAAATCTGAAGAAACTCCAAATATTGATGATCAATGGCAACTTAAAGCTCAAAAGAGTCATAATACAAACAGACAACCCTTTACTATAAAGATAAAATCACATTGTGGAGACTAACCATAGTCAAGACAAAAACTTTTCAAATCCTAATAATAGGGACATGCTTTTCTTTCCACACACATCCGCACATTTTAACACCATTTCAGACTCTTCCAAAGTTACATTAAAGCGTGATAGCGAGTACAAAAGCTGTCTCTTCTCTGCTGTACCCCTGAAGCGTTAGGTAGGGCTGAACAATGACAGCTTGTCCTTGAGTTGTTAATATATAATACTACCTAGGTTGTGTCAGGAGACTGTTTCTTTTGATTGGCTTTTTTCTTAAATAAATCATTCATTATGGCTACCATCAATAATTAAAATTCTCGGAAGCCCTAGTCCTTTATGTAAATAATGTCACATGTAGGAAGGTTACCAGCACAAGCCTGCCAAGAACACCAGCTTTTGAACTTCTGAGTGTGAGCTTACAATGCAGCATTCTTCAAACCTCTCTCTACTTTTCATATTCTCTTTTGCAATCTCAGAGTTTATTTTAAATGAACTGTATTTGACTGTTCCTATCTGTCTGTTAAAGGTTTTCTAGATTTTCCATAGACAGTTTTATAATTGTATAGGAATTTATTTTTGTCTTCACAAGTCTCAGTATCTCTCTCTAAAGGGACTTTTACTCTCTCTTACACACACTTCCTCTCAGTTTACACAGAGAGAATGAATCTGGTATAATATGTAATAGCGTGGTTAAAATGGCCCTGGCTTAGGAAGGAGCCAATTTCCTCTACAAAAGAGTGTCAGTCAGCATAGTTTTGAAGATGGGCCGCTCTGCCTCTCTCATTTGGAATGAATCCGATGGAGTTTTTCCATTACAGTTGTTATAGGCATGTGTTTTATTTACAAAGGGAAATTTTTTACAAATGTGAGGCCAACATAATTCAGGCATGTTACAACCAGTGTGCTAGGATTCAGGTGGATTAATCAACAAGAATAATTTTATATAATTTATATATAATATATTTTTATTTCAATGTGGGAATGATAGCTACAGTATTCATTCAATGCATTTTTATGTTTGTATTTTTCTTTATTTTGAAGAACACAATTGAATGTTTGGAGTCCTGCTTTTTTTGAATTTATGGTGCTTTTGTGAAGTTGTCCCAGAATGTTTCGACAAACCATCTTTTTTTTGAATTGCCATTGTGGAAAAGCCTGAAGATTCTTCAAAACATTTTTCTCCCACAGAATAAAGAAAGCCAAAAGAGTTTGGATCAACATGCGGATAAGTAAGTAATGCCAGTTTTGGATAACTATCCCTTTAAATTCAGTGGATCTCAACCAGGGGGCCTCAGCAAACTGCCAAGGGGGCATCAAGGTGATTTAAAATGTTTTAAAATAAAACAAAACAAGCTTTAAAATAAGCTAGAATAGTATATAAAAAGAAAGAAAAATCAAGACATTTCTTCAAATATTGTTGTGGACAGTGGGGGGCCTTGGATGTGTACAGTATGTGTGTGTGTAGGTGGAAGAGAGTAAAGATCAAAGAGGTGGTGTGTTTAGCAGCTAATGGATGGGTGATCATCGGTAGACCCGGAGGATGTGAAATATCTATCACAGTCCATTAATGACAGCACCTTAGTGACACGCACCAAACACACTGTCACATTACCATATGGCCTCTCTCTAAACATGGACCTGGCTCCAGTCATCCCCAGCATTGTGAGTGGTTAGTGTGACATTCAGTAGAGCAGGCCCTCTGAGAGAGAAGCCATCTGCTTTGGTGACAGTGGTCTTTGAATGTCACTTGGGTGATGCCAGTAATATGCTGTGTGTGTGTGTGTGTGTGTGTGTGTGTGTGTCTTTCACTGTCACTGATAGCATTTCTTTATTGCTTCAAAGCTCCAACTACATAAACATTTATGGAACATATCTTACATTTAGGTTTAGAAAATATATTTTTTAGACTAAAAACACAATCAGCCACAAAGCCTGGAGGATAAAGTTGCTTTTTCTCTCTGTTGTTTCATTATGACTCTAAAGTTGCAAAGCAGATGAGAAAATCAAGCAGAAATTCAAATTCTTTATCAACTCCCATTTCTGAAGAAATTGTTCAGCTAAAATAAAAAGGCTCATTATTGAACAATACCTTTTACCTACAATCAGAAAAAACAAGTAGAGGAGATTAGCATTGCTCTGTAAATTAGACGTCTTCAGTGTATTTAAAATTGCAGTTCAAGTTTTATCACACTACTAAAACAGTAAAAATATACTGTAAGCATTTCCATAAAATTTACTCCATTAAATTTAGCACATTTAAAACCTGCTGCAGTTCTACTACATAAATGACGACAAATGTACTTTAATATTTCAAACTTTGTGCAGATTTCCTGTTCCTGCTACCTAGAACTGTACCATGCACAATCAATTTTATATACAGTGGTGGCCAAAATTATTAGAACATTAGTATGTTCACCAGCTATTAATGGTTTTAAGTCAGTTCTTTTTATCTGTTGTTGTAGTGTGCCAGTAGGAAATATCAATTTACATTTCCAAACATTCATTTTGCCATGAATTGTAATAATCCAGTGAGATTTAACTAAATTAAATCAACATTTGATTTGACAATACAGTTGTACTGTACTGAGTTCAATTTGATGAAATAATTTAATGAAATAGTATTTTCTGAAATAGTATTTTCTAAAACACACTCTAATAATATTCGAAAAAGATTACAATACAACTTCGAAAAAAAAATACTGTAATGTATTGTATTGCACTGAAAATCCATTGTAAAAAGTAATGGTAACACTTTATTTTAAGGTGTCCTTGTTAAACATGTTGCACGTACTTACTGTACTATTATAATAAAAATAAATTATGCATACTTACTTGAAAGTAACCGTAATCCAAACCCTAGCCTAACCCTAACCATAGTAAGTACACGTAGTTAATTAACTCAGTACTTAAATGTATAATTTCAGTCTAACAAGGATACCTTAAAATAAAGTGTAACCAAAGTGATCTAAACTGCAATTGTACAACACTAAACTATACTTTGAAAAGTATCCATCTAAAATACATTCATTTATACCAACAAAAACAATTTGAATGAGTCAAATCAGTTAGAAATAGCTCTTTAAGGCAACAATTGCAGGTTACCACTGTTTACATTGTATTTGTATTATGTAGACGGTTGTTCATCTGCACTGAACAGCAGCTGAACTGAAGTTATACTATAGCAGACTACAAATATACATTACTTCAATGTAGTTTTATTGCTGGGTACTAATTAAGTACAATTAAGAGTTTAAAAGCATTTTAACTGCAGCACAGCTGTATTGTGCAGTACAGAATCATTGTACTAAGACAGCAATTTTTACTGCATGGTTTGCAGATTGTTTATGTAATGGTAATGTTTCAAAGCAGATTTGCAAAGAATAGTGCCCTACAACCCCCCCGTTGAGCAGCAACAGTAGCAATGAAAAAAAAGGACCTTAAGAAGATGAGAAAGAAACCTTAAGAAGATTCTAGTTCATCTCTCTCTCTCTCTCTCTCTCTCTCTCTCTCTCACACACACACACACACTCATACATACTCGGTCATCAGTTAATATAGTATTTTGTTATGTGCAAACGAAAGTAAACTCTCAATACCCAAGAAGGCCTATTTTGCTCACAGTTTCCTCAATTAATCTTTGTATTCCTCCCTCTCTCTCATTTTCTGACTCTACACTCGTCTCCACACTACACGACTCCACAGCAGCCACCACTTTTGTCATGTTAATGTATCGCCGTGTGACGACAGGCGAATAGGATTTACTCTACCGGCTCCTCTGCCGGAATGAAATTGCAGTCTCATAAAACCTACTTTTAAAGGCATTGTGAGAGAGCGCTGAGGGCAGTATATTAAACTGCAGCGGATTAGATTAAGAGGAAGAGAGAGGTGGACGTGGGTTATGGACGAAAAGATGGAAGAGATGGAAGGGAGCGATTCTGGAGTGATTGAAAGTCCGTTGATGATGCTTTCTGATTTGGGTGTAATGTGATGCCATAAAGAAGGTAAATGAGAAGGGCAGATGAAGACCGGAGGTGTGTGATGTGAGTATTTGCAGAGCACAGAAATATAATTTACGTTGTCAACAAAAAATTGCTACCAAAGCCAAAGTGCATTTCTCACACTAATCTGATATTAGTAATCATAGCCATTTTTCCATGTCTTTACAGTGGCAGAACATATGCAGATTAATGCACGTCAATGTCTGTGAATGTTTACCTTGTACGTACTTAGACGACAAAACTCTCTCACCCCAAGCTTTCCCCTCTGTGCTCCAAAGCCTATTTGCCGAGGCTCACAGTGGTCAGGAATCACTGTAAAAAAACGCCTTGAGTTGATTTAGAGCCCAAATCCTTTCAATCATGTCACATTTTGCACTTATAGGGCCATTCAGGACTGATTCTCCACACCCCAGTCGCTCTCCCATACAGCGGACATTAGCGAGCAGAACCAGGCTTCTATTAGAGATCATTTAAAGGCCATTTTCCCCGCACAGCCGCTTGGACAGGCGTTGACAGGGCACCTCAGCGAATCATTTCACAACCTTCACTAGCCCTTGGTCCCAAATCCTCGGCAAGCTATTTTATCATCTTAAAGCTAGCATTTCTGCCAACGCTAAGCAGTGTTGTCACTTGCAGCAGCATAAGCTAGTACTGAAAGCTGTTTTAAAGTATGTCAAGTCAAGTCAAGTCACCTTTATTTATATAGCGCTTAATAGGAGAAAATTATTGGTCATCCAATCTTTTAAATTTTTAACACATTCTGTTAGCTTAGATAATTTAGAAGTTTCATCTGGTCTTGTTGAGATTAAAGTATGTTAGGTGTAGAATTTCAAACTTGTGCGCAAGTGTAATTGGTTTTACTCAGCCGTCACGCCTTTAATTTTCTCATGCTTTGAAGGTCAGATTTAGTCACGGCAATGTGCCACCGGTTTCAACACTCAGCTTTGGATTTTTCTTGAGATGGAAACATAAAGGGTTTTTGGTTTGAACCTTGTGGTGGAGTTCAATGCACCCATGCTGAGTTGTATTTGAGTTGTGTTGTCTTCAGCCAAAATTTTGCAAGGCAAAATAACTTGTTTCTGAAGTCTGCGGCTTTCATACTAATCTACAAGGGACGCAATCAAACTTCAAAGCTGGATCTGCACTTTTTCGCTTTTGGATGATAAAATGTTCAAATCTTGAATGGAGATCCAAACCCAAAAGTTTGGAATGTCATTCAAACATGCCCACCCTATTCCTACCATAATACTTAGGGTATATAAACAGCAACTTAACTCATCCTTTTGACAATTCTTCCAGCGTCGTCCCCACGCACATGCCGTGAAGCTGTCTGCTATAGCAGAGCATGCGATCTAAACCTCTGAGGATGAAGTACTCAACCCACCATGTCTGAAAACTCATTCTAGAGAGCCCACGCATGGTACGTACCTGACAACCCTGTTACGGGTCGGAGATGCTAGCGTGCTTGTGATTCTATGACATTCTTCGACATTGCTCCAGGTGCCTCTCCTCTGCACTCAAGAACACTTTACTGCTTCTGCCCTTCAAACTCAGTCTCTTGCACCGCTGCTCACAGCAGGTGCTTCCTCGTCTGAATCCCAATTCAGGTCCTTCCGTTTCTCCTCGATCCAAGTCGACTACCAATGGACTTCTTCTTATATCTCTGAAACTCGTTGTCAAGCTCCCGGCGTCCCACACACCCTTCAGGTTAACTGTCCTCATGCGCTAGAGTTCCCACCACCTCTTCTAATTTTATGCCTGCTCAAACTACAAGGTAAGTGAGGAGTGAGCGGCAACAGTTTCACTCTCAAGTTCCTTTTTTCAAACTGCAGAGGCCTGCTGTTAGCTACTGCATGTGGCACCTAGTGTGTTTCAATATATTTGAGCTCATCTGTTGCCACACTAACTGCATAGCAGTGACAAAAAGTGCCTCTGAAACTTTAGGCATATTTCCAGGCATATGGCCTGGTTCCTTTAAGGGAAGTCCAAGCCCCCATCTTTCTTTGTAAAGAAAAAATATAGAATTATTACTCTAGCTAAGATCAGTTTTCTTAATGATCTTAACACTCATCATTTCTACATAGTAGTTAAAGACACTGAATATAAAGTGGGACCAAAATATCAAAATCAATTTGGGTTACACTTTATTTTGATAGTCCACTTAGATATTCTACAAACTATAAGTAACTTTGCAACTACATGTCAACTGATTCTCATTAATTTGCAACTACATGTCTACTAACTCTCAGAGTAGACTGTTAGATAGGTTTAGGGTTAGTAGAATAAGTTGACATATACTTGCAAAGTTTCTTATAGGCAGTATGTTGTATGTTGTGGGCCCATCAAAGTAAATTGTTAGAAGATATTAAGCAGACAGTCTACTAATACTCTAATGACTGCTAGTTGACATTTAATTGCAAAGTTACTTACTGTTAGTAGATTATCTAAAGTGTACTATCAAAATAAAATGTTACCTAAATTTTAATTCAGAAAAAATAGACGAGGTGTACTCAGCTCATTATATATACAAAATGTTTATGTCTTTTTGAAAAATTAGTAGATACAGCAAAAAAAGAATGTCAGTTGCAAACATTTACCTAATCTTCCCTAGTGAAAAAATAAATATACTAAATATATTTGAAATACATTTATTTCACGGTAATTATACAAATGCATTTACACATTTATGTACTTAATAAAAATACCATGCAATTCTACTTTTAGTATACTACACTGGTATATGTAAAGTCTGCTAAATTGGAACAGCTAATTTTGTACTTAATGGTGCAGAAGTAGTGCTGAAGTCCAACTAAAGATATACTGAAGCATATTTGATTGTGCTAAAGTGGAACTATACTTTAGGTACACTTTAATTATCTTGCATTTAAAGACTGATATTATTCAAAAAAGATCATACAGTTCTTGCCAATAGTGACATTAAAACACAATTTAGGCTTAATATTAAGAAATGTGCATTGCACACAAGTAGTACTGCAAATAATTTTTTTTTATATCAGTAAGTCTCAAACGATATGCCAGTGAATATGTTGCGTAATAGACTTAAACTACACTTAAATCTATTTTAAATATATTTCTTTCTTTTTTTTTTTACTAGGGTTCCCACACTGCTACAAACAGGATCTCTTTTCCCTATTTGGTCATTTTAAACCTCCATCTGCAACACAGTTGGGTTGCCTCTTCTTACACTTGTCTGTTCTGTTCTATGAATGAGGCAAACTCACTGACCAATTTCCAGTGGAAATCATCACTTTCTTTCATGACAAATTTCTCTTGTCTCAAAATCATTTAATTATTCACAAATGCAGCAGACCAGGACCACTGGTTTGTAGCTACACAGCAAGTCGATTCCAGCTGTATTATACTCAAACTATGTACACTGTGTAAATTGAAATACAGGTGAAATACCAGGCAGAAGAATGACACAACAGACATTATGCAGTCTGCACATTGCGTAAACACACAGCATACACAAAATAATATGATGCAATATAAAAGAAAATACAGTGTCTGCAGGATATATGGGTGATGTAAGGTCCAATATGATGTAAACAAGGCAAACAAGTATCCTTCACCCTCCAAGCTTTATTACATATCTCATATATCTTATGTATCTTTAATGTCCTCCCCACATGGAATCTTTTCAAAGACTAAACTACCACAAACATTAAGGCAATTGTTGAATGAGGGTCTGCAGAGGTTTTGATCCCTATTGCCTTTGTGTCTATTGCAGAGTACATCAATAATTTTTGACATATACACCTCTGAATAGGGATTTGTTTCCCAGTGTCATTGGTAATGAGAATTTTTTATTTTTTTTTGCCAGTAAGTGTCAGTATACAGTCCAAGATTACTTATTCTTATTCACCAGAGAAACATTACTTTCTGTACTTTTAAATATACATTTCAGGAGCTATATAGGCACAGTTTAATAAATTAATTTAATAACAATTTTATTGATTTGATCGCAATTGATTGCAATGATTTTTAAAATAATTTTGTTGCAGTTAAATAGACTACTTAGCCTCTTGGCAACCATTTATTCCTACAGATATTTTTCAAAGTGTGCAAATTTCAGCTGGCACAATGTTTTCCTCATGCATGACTTGTGTGACAACATCAGTGAACAGCAGGAGATTGGTTCACATGCAGAGGACAAATGACAGCCCTTTCGTATCTGTACAAGGCTAAACACAGCTCTGAAGTGACAGGGTTGGGAAGCCATTTTAAAAGCTCTTGCTCTCTAAAGTCCCTACAGTTCACTCAAGATACACGTTGCAGTACAGTAGAGGACAAAATATGATGAGGACAAACTTAAAACGAGCCTGACTTCCCTCATGTTGACGGCTAATGCAGCATTAACAAAGGACAATTTCTGATGATGAAGTTCATATGCACTGCAGGTTCAAAGCCCTCTGTGAAAACTCCTCAGTCTTTTGAGGTGCTAACTAAAACCTTATGCTGCAATTTTTGACGTTTCTATACTCTGTGACAAAGTATGACATGCAGCAAAGACACCTATCCTCTCGTCTTTCCCTCATTCTCAACTTCGTTCAGTCATGATTTCCCATCTTCTGACTTTAGCTCGAGTTCTCACTTTATCACACTTTTGTCCTCTCTCTTACTTTTGAAAATGCCATTTTTCTTAGTTAGTTTGGCTGTGGTTAGCTCTAACTTTCTCTCTCTCTCCGCGTCTTTCTTTAGTCTTCTCTCCCCATTCACTCTCCCACATTTCATGCATCATTTCCCTGTCTAATTGTAGCTGGCTGAAACCCTTCTGCACACTCCAGGAGTGCCTTTTCCTCTTCAGCCAGCACTATTCAATTAGCCGTGTCTTGCACAGCGCTGTGGTTCAAGGCTGAAAGCGTATAGTACTTTGTGACCCACCCAAACCACACAACATTGCTAACTTTAACAATAGCCCACCTTTAAGAAGCTGTTTGTGTTGCCACAGTTCAGAAACAGTCCAGTAGCTTTTGTCTGGTACTATAATATAATATCAGAATAATACTTTGCATAAAAGATATGTTATAATGAGTGACGTTTTACAGATTTTTGTTTTTTAATACTTAGAGTAGTGCTTTCAAACGATTAATCGTGATTAAATGCATCCAAAATAAAAAATTTTGTTTACATTATATATATATATATATATACCCTATA
>NW_015638954.1:192200-201029 GCF_001515625.1 Sinocyclocheilus rhinocerous | reverse complement strand
TATATATATATATATATATATATATTAGTGCTGTCAAATGATTAATCGTGTGATATATGTAAGTGTACTGTGTTTATTTATTATGTATATATAAATACACACACATACAGTATATATTTTGAAAATATTTACATGTAGATACATTTATATATTTATATTCTTATATTTTATATTATATATAAATATATTTTATATATAAACATAACATATTTTTCTTAAATATATACATGCATGTGTTTGTATTTTATATATACATAATAAACATACACAGTGCACACTCATATTTTATGTAAACAAAAACTTTTATTTTGGATGCGATTAATCGCGATTAATCGTTTGACACGACTAATACTTAGGTAGCTTTTTCAAAGCTCTTCAAACAGTCCTCCTTACCAATTTCAACTTGGCAAATTTCATATCCAAAATGCACTAAAACTAACAAAACACTTCATACTTGTCTCAAATCAAGTAATTTTTTTCATAACATTAGCTAAGTTTGTCACCCAACAAACACGCTGTCACTAATAGAGCAATGATGTAAAAAACAAAACAAAAACAAAAACAGGTAGCATCAGGGTAGGGACAACAGGTAGCATCACACTTTGTTTGTAAAATTTCTTTACAAAACAAGAACGGCACCTCTGTTTAGAATTCATTATATGTCACATTGTACGTATTTCAATTAAAGTACTGTCTACTGTTGTGCTCACTGTGTTAAAAAAAGCTTTGAGAAAATGGTTCCTAATGACTATAAACAATTGTGAAACACAGATCTGTGTTAACACACACACACACACACACACACACACACACACACACACACACACACTAAAGTAGTCTACATCCAGGCATACTGTACTGTACATGATTCTTAGCATTCCTCACACATCATGGTGACACTCAAATCACATTATTGAAAAGACATGCACTCACCACGGCACATAACCAAAAGAGAACAACAAACATGACAACACTAGTGCAAATAATGTATATGCAAAAACAGTGAGTCAGGAGGTAATCTCCTTGATTTGTTCATGCTGCAGTGCATGCTGGGAACGTCTCGCATCCTGCGGAAATCACAAAATTGAAGGGGGCGGGGGTTGTGCTGCAGTCATAATCAAGAAAAAAAGGCATACTTCATGCTAAAAAGGTTGCCAACCCTTGATTTAGAGCATTCACATAGTGAAACTAAATTCTTGCTAGTCGTTTACTTTTCTGGGTGACTTGTTGAGTAGTAAAAATGAGCTGTCGTGCAGGAGGAGGGAGGGTGGGAGTGACGGTGAAAATTAGGAAATGAGGGAGAGCTCAGAAATTATGGTACAAAGTCTGAAAAAAAAAAAGATCAGGGGGATGCAAAAACACAGATTATTCCCCTTCCCAAACCCATCAGTATACCACTGCCTCACACAGCAGGATTTAACACACAAACATACACACACGGCACTGAGATACCCAATGTAATTATCAGCTACTTAATGATCACTGCACATCAACAGAGGCTCCATCCATTCATTACAAGTGCTGCTGGAGCCCCCCCACCAGGCTCTGGAGACATCTTATCTCAGCACAGACCACTCCATGGGCCTAATTGAACCCTATTAACAAAAACAAAAGTGTACCGGCTGCTGCGATTACTCCACAAACTGCAAAGATGGAGGACGTGTTACTTATATATATACACTTTCAAACCCTCACGGGCTTATGACATTAAGGCTTCTGTTGTGTACAGTGGAAAGATAAAGCAGGGAAAGTGGATTTGAGGTTTAGAAAGGATCAGCGCAAAATAGTAAATGTTTTCCTACTTAGAGGAAGGGTGTGTGTAGATATTTGTATAAATTAGGGGTACCATCTTGATTTGACTTTAATTAGATTTTAATTAGTTTTTAGAAAAATATGAAAAAACACCCAGTCTCACATGGATTTGTTTAGTGATGGCTTAGCTTTATCTATCTATCTATCTATCTATCTATCTATCTATTATCACTTGTTCTGACTTCGAGTTTAGGGTCAGTAAGATATATATTTTTTTTAAAGAAATTAATCATTTTTATTTTGCAAAAATGAAAAACCAAGTTTAAAATACAACGTTTTTAACACTGATAAAAATAAAAAATGTTGGTAACACTTTAGTATAGGGACCACTCACTATTAACTAGTTGCTTATTACCATGCGTATTATTAACATATTGGCTGTTTATTAGTACTTATAAAGCACATATTCTGCATGACCATATTCTACATCCCTAATCCTAGTCAATACCTAAACTTAACAACTATCTTACTAACTATTAATAAGCAGCAAATTAGGAGTTTATTGAGGAAAAAGTCATAGTTAATGGTTTGTTAATGGCGAGAATTGGACCTTAAAATAAAGTGTGACTGAAAGGTTTCTTGAGTACTAAATCAGCATATTAGTCTAATTTCTGAAGAATCGTTTGCACAAGAATACAATCCTCAAAAAAAAAAATAAAAAAAAAATAAATGCAGCCTGGTGAGCAGATATATTTTATTGAATAAACTGTCAAATTAATTCATTAATAAATAAATAAATGAATTAATAAAAGGGTCAAATGTATTGGGAAGTCTCACTCAGACTAATATATCTTTCCTTTTACAGTATGACTGCAGAGAGAGAAAAGGATTAAAGTAAAATGAGATAGCGTCTCTCCATAGGAAAGCACTGACCTGTTTGACAGGTACCATCATGCCTGTTAGATGGTGATGCCATTTCTTCTGTTTTTTTACTCCCCTCCCTCCCCTTCCCTGTGCTGTCTATCTCCCTCTCTAATAAATTCATCCCAGCATTCCACTCTGCTCTTTGACCTGACCCTGAGTAGATCTCTCTTGCCTCATACTGAGGGAATCAGCAGTACTCTTAAGTGGCCCAGCAGGTACTTGACGATTTGCCCTTCTGGCAGGCACACAATGTCTCTTGCCTGAAACCACCAGGCACAGGAGATTGTGAAGAAGACTTCACTCTCTCTTTAGAGTCAGATGAAAGTATTCTGTGGCACTGCAAATCCCTGTAATGCTTAAAATAATCCAATATATTTAAACCTAACATCTAAGAACAAGAAAACTTTAAAAGCAAAACGTTTTTTGGGGGGAAAAACTCACAATTTCCCCATACAGAATAAAGTCAAAAAAAAAATATATATATTCATATCATTCAAACATATGCAAAATATGTTGTACAAAGCATGGCTTAAGTAAACACCCCCCTTGGAAGCACATTTTGTTTAAACCTTCAAAACAAAAAATGTTTAACAAAATGTTCTTCACGGAGCAAAAAATACACTTCTTAAAATTAATGTTAGGTAGACCAAATGCGAAATGCATTTTTTAAATATATTTTGGACAATATAAATTTTTAGATAACACATCCAAGGAAATATATGCAACTACAAATTACTGAAAAAAATTGTCAATATATATCAAAGTATATATATATATATATATAATTAAAAATGTATACATATTTTTGCCATATGGGTCTATTTAATTATTTTGTTTTTGTTTCTGCTTTAACAACTGGGCTGTTTTCATGTCTTTGTGGTTAATTTTATACTTGCATACTTGCATTCAATTCGCATCAGTGCATTGACAAAAGTTAACGATTAAATAAAACTGTGCATCGGATACAAGTTGGCATTTGTATCGCGATGCATCATTTTCAACATATTTGCATCAGTAAAAAACAATTTATTTATATATAATTATTAGATGAGCAATACTTTTATTATTAAGAAAGTGACTAATTATTTTATATGTAGATTGATTTCTCCTCTCTATACTCTTTCTCAAGCACGCTATCTCATCACTACTGCTGCTATGTGAATATGACGTATTATAACACTACGGAGACTGACGTGACATGTTCCGAGAGCCACATAGAATATAGATTAACATGGCTGTCTGTCTGAACCAAAGAAATTAAAGCTAACTATCTGTACCATATTGAATTGTGTAGCATCATATTTTTTTTCCATTGCATCGTAATAGGGGTGAATTTTATCGCATTGCATCAGTAGCTGCTTCATATGTATCTTCAAGCATCAAGATGTGTATCACATCGGTCTCAATTATGGAGATGCACATCCCTAATTCCTAATCTTGTGAAAGGGGATTTTGAAGAGATTGCTAATTCTATACTCAGGAAACAGTTCAGAACCATTGTTCATTAAATGCTGGAACCTCTTTAATATCAACTTCGCAATACACTTTCAACCAAACTCCCTGTGACAAATCTCACCAAACCCCTGAGAACCTAAAGGATCCCTGTTCCAAGACAACAACCCCTTCATCCTCTCAGCTCCCACCATGCCATCAAATACCTCTTCATCATGTGGCTTCTTCTCTCCGCCACCCATCTTCCTCTCTCCATGGCAGCTGAGATGAGGTAGAGCGCCCCAGCTGACAGGTCTGAGCGATTGATGTTTGAACAATAGCCGACCTCCTTGAGCAGGGAGGCCGGAGCGAGGGAGAGGCGAGTACATTTTTAAAGAGCTGAAGACGGCTTGATTGATGTGCTCCCCATCCATTGCTCCTGCCTAGGAGCAAGTAATGGAGTTGTGTTTAACCCTGGTCTCCTGGGGAGGCTTTGGGGAGACGTGTGGAGATGGCATTTGTCAAGAGCAGAGGAGGCCTGGCTTAATCCATGGCTGCTGGGCTTTCACCAAAAGAGCTTCAAACTTTTATATGAAACAGAGTTCACTTTAGACCTGTTTCTTCGACAGTTCTTATCCATAAGCAGTGCTCAACATGCATACTGAAAGTGTTACTGCCTTCAATAGCTTCTCACAATGCATGTACCTATTTGTAATTTGGAGGTTTGGTTAAAAAAGAGGGTGCTTAGTGTTTAATTTTGCTGTAAAATATTGCCTTCAGCCCCTTCTGTGCTTTGAATAACAAGGAGAGCAACACACCAAGCTATTAAAATGGCCTGGATGACTTTTTTTTTTTTTTTTTTAACATAACCTGCAATTACCACCTCATCAATTTTACAATTAATGTTTAACACAAAATGTTGTTTATCTTGCTGAAAAGGTCTGAAAAGCATATTTGAACAACACCCATCCATTAGCTGTTATTTCACTCATTCGTACTTGTTAAATTTATATAGTTATGTGTGAAATACTCTAGTAAATTGCAACAGAGAGCAGGGGCCTATTAATCAAGAGCTGAACCATCTCTGTTTCCTTCCACAGTTTGAAAGTAATAGATGTTTATTCCTTTTGCTGGAATGTTTTGGAGGACAAAGAATGCAAATGGTAGTTCTCAGTAGGGGACTATTTCTTGCTGACTGTTTGCTGTTGAAGTTAACTATTGTGCTATTGATTTTGGCCTATGGCCCTAATCCACAACTATTCTTTTGTGTTTGATATGTATCTGAGATGACTGATGCCTTAGAGCTGGCTACTAGCATCTCTGTCCGCCTTTGAGTGTACAGTGCCCTGAGAGAGAGAGAGAGAGAGAGAGAGAGAACAGTAGACGGACAAGGTTATACAGTAGGAAATCTTGTAAAAACAATGATGTAATTCAAATAAAAATAAAATAATTTAACCAATGGGTGATTTGTACATTATTTAGGATAATGAAAACCTGTGTAAGGCCAAGTTTCAAATGTTCTTTGAGTGGTGCTAAAAGGTTAATGCTCTACTGCATTTGAAAATAACATGCCACCTACAGTAAACCCTACCCTAAATGATAGTGTTAACAAAGCAAATGTGAGATAAAAATACATTTGCTAAAACAATCATTTCATTATCTTTAATCGCAATCAATAATTCACAATCTTTAGCTTGCTTTTACAAGTCTTTTAGCTCTTTTATCGTGCCTCTTGTTTCATTGCAAGTGCAGTGCTGTACAGGTGGGCTACCAAGCAAGTTTACTATGTTGGAAAAAGCCATTCATATAATGCTGGTCATGTGACGCAAACATCAAAATGTATTTGTTTATAAATCATGCAGTATGCTAAAATGATTTTGAGTTCATATCACAATATTGTGCAAGAAACTGTTTCAAAATAAGACTTTTTTAAAATTATTTTTTGTATTAATCTGCCTGTAATCATCATTTGTGGAAAAAGGAATACAAGTTGTGCTTTACTGCCACTACTGATCATTTCAGCTGAAAACTGCAATGAATTGTATGTATAGGTACGTTTTTTAAGTTTTGCAAAAATGTAGGTAGGCAATTTTTCCAATGAGCCTATGCTGAACTGTTTTATTTCAGTGTACAGTCAATCAGTCAATGATGAGACTGGTCGCTTACAATATCCAGAAACTGTCTTTAAGCACATGTATAAGCCAAAATACACTGTGCTCTTGTTGTATTATGTCAGTACTATGTCAGTATTATTATGTACTTGACAATGCCCATTTATTCATTGCATCCCATTATGCACATTATGCCAGCTGTGCCTGCTGTCACTGCCTTATGACTAATGTTACTCACACACATCACTGTGCGTTATATATGCTATGTATGTTTTAAGTTGTGATTGACAGTGCTAGTAGAACCGTTTAAGTAATTTTAAGCACTTTTTTTTTTTTTTGCTCCAAACATATCTACATCAACAGCTGCACAACAACAAACACACAGTAGGTATTTAGTTCTTGAATGATTCAGTGTTTTCTCTCTTTCTTTTTTAAACAGATAAGTTGATTTCATCATAAAGACAGTGTCAGTGTTGGTTAAATGAATGATTCAGTGTGCCTGACTCATAAAGTCATAAAGTTGAATTTCCCATAATTCAAATGACTCACTCATAAACAGTGTTGGGCAAGTTACTCTGAAAATGTAATCAAATTACTGATTACTGATTACACCTTTTAAAAGTAATCACGTTACTGTTCTGATTACTTTATTTAAAAAGTAATTAGTAATTAGTTACATTACTAGTTACGTTACTTTTTTCTCCATTCAATTTATGAAATCCCAGCATACACGCTCCCGATAAATATTTGTTATTAAAGCATCAACATTCACAGAACACTGTTATTTTTAACTAAAGCAAGCAGCGTGCATGGTTTGGCATGGCAGAATGCCAGCAAAGAGCGCTGCATTTATAATCTCTAAAAGACATCTCAGTTCATCGCAATCTCACAAATCTCTGTTATAACACAATAAATATATGCATAATGAATCTTCCATAATGTCTACAATTCGTGTGTTATAATGAGAGGATTCATGAGCACGCAAATTTCAGCACTGCATTGCTCAACACTGCAAACACGTGTTATAGCCTAAATAGAAACTCTGCATACGCTTGCACCTGCCAATCGTTTATATTTTATATTAGTTCATGTTGCTTTTATGTAAACACTCGATCGGATTGAACCCCGAAACTGAAAGGACTGCGCATGTGCAGAGACGCAGAATAAATATAAATGGATAAATATTAATTCTGCTGTTAAAAACAAATAAAGAAACCGTGTAGGAGAGTGGTTATAATATGCAAACATTGAGAAACTCTATAGACTTGATCGGTGTCGCGTCATAGCTGTGTGGGCGGAGTCGGCGTGGGGGAAAACAGTCCTTTCCCCCTCATTGGAAAAGCATGGTATTGACTCAGAATGGCCTACATAAAATCATTTCTTCCGATCGACAAAGCAACATACAGTATAAAAACTGAGCCGTATTGGGTCGGACTGTCCGTACGGTATCTGTGACTGGACAAACGACCCAACGGAATGGCCAGAGGTGTCGTTTCCCGACATTTTTTGTTACCTAATTGAGCAAGAGACAGCTTACTACAAGCCTATACGAGACGGCTTGTGAAGGTAAACATTTGTCATTTTGTTTTGCTTAATTTTAATAAAGTGATAAAGACTTGATTAAAAGCCTGTCGTACTTTCTTATTGATATATTAAAACGATTTTTAACATTGACAAAGCAGGTAACATTAAGGTGTACTGAAGTGCCTTGAAATGCGCAGCGTTAGTCTATGTGGTGTGTGCTGCGGCTACCTAATCATTTTGACAAATACATGCCATAAAATAAAAAGATAACATGAAAATATGTATATAAAATACCAAAAAACATGGTTATTGGTTACTATAGTTAAACAATGGTAAAAACATCGTTTTGCTACATCAGGGAGTGAGATTTATTTGATTGTGATGCGAAGGAGGATTACTGTAAGCCCCATCAGAACTGAGCAGAACTTGGATGCGGTGCAGGGGGACGGGACTAACGACAGATCATTGCAGGGTAAGTAGTGTAGCCTATCTGTGCTACCCACTCAGTGCTACCTCCGGTAGTCCGTCGATCTGTTTATCAGTTATATACATCTTCAGATCAGGTTTTTTAGAGGTACAGAATGCCACACAGCAACTTTTCGGCATTGCACCAAGCAAAAATCAATCGAAATCATCACAAAAAGTAAAAATCAAGCGCCTAACAAGGTCTCCGCGCGTTAATTCGAATGGTTTGTTTTCCCCCACGGCATAAATGGTTATGACGTTTTTGTGGGCATTCCCAGCAATGCCGAACAAGTCTATATTTGTGCAGTGTGTGCATGTAAAAAAAAAAATCAATTCCGACTTGAATCTTGTGACATATAAACACGCACATCAACCCGATCACTTTATTTAGCGTTCATGTAAACACTACATTCAGATTCATCAATCGGAATGAATTCAGTCCGATTGAACCAAAAATTGTGCATGTAAACGTAGCCAGTGTGTATGTATTTTTAATAACTATTGAATGATACAGGAGAAATCATGTTCAAATTATACTCTGCAAGAGCGGGAAAATTTGGATCATGTGACTGATTTGATAACATGTTGATTTATGTATTGGAAGGAGAAACATAGCAACAAT
>NW_015638954.1:186207-191577 GCF_001515625.1 Sinocyclocheilus rhinocerous | reverse complement strand
CCAGTGTGTGCGCTACATCCTTTTTACAATCTCTAGATTATAAAACACTGCATTCTGTCAGCAATATAACGCGGCAGTAACGTATAGAGACTTCGGCTTTTAACTATACTCTAATTACTATTTTGAAAATTATAACGCGTTAAATTACTCCGTTACTAAAAAAGTAATCAAATTACAGTAACGCATTACTAAGTATTGCGTTACTGCCCAACACTGCTCATAAAAGACAGTTACTTGTTTCCCCACCTACTGGCATAACAATGTAACCTGCAAAAAGATATAGTGTATTATGTAGGCTATATAGTATGTATATTTGTATATTGATTATTATGTACATTTTACATATTACATACAATGCTACTGTTCAGACCTCATACTCAAGTTTTTTTTTACTGGTGATTTGAGTTTGTATTTGTTGACAATGTCCATATGGAGGAACTGAAAAGCCATAAATGAACTACAAATGGTTAGTTGAAGGCTGTGTACAATAGTGGTTGAAGACAAGCACTTTCTCAATTTTTGATTAATTTCTGCAACAACTTTTTTTTTTTTTGGATTGAGCAAGTGTTTCACTGGAAGACAGGTAAGAGCTTGAAGAGAACTAAGAAACTAGCTAAGGAACTAAGACATACAGTATATGATAGAACTTCAGGTTGATGAAATAAGAGGCAGGTTCTGAGTGGCAGACAAGTAGAGAGGAACAAAGATGTGTGGGAACACACGATAAAAGGGAGTAAAGGAGCATGGAAGCAGAGCAGGCGGCCTGAATGGTGAAAGTCACTGCTAATAAAATCTCTTCGGTCTGAGTTCAGCTCAGGGCAGCTTCAGATTGGCTCTGTCGCAGACTCACAAGCCACACTCATGTAAATCTATTTCACTGGCACATTCCACTATTTATCTAGATATATTTATCAGAGAGTGACTGAATTTGTCTAGGTCTATTGGTCTTTCATGCTCATCATTCTCTATTTGAGTTCACTTTGTTGCTTTACATTTTCCTGTCACTTTTACAGCAATGCATCCATATGATTTGCATTTTCAAAGAACAACTGGTAATTAAGGAATGCACAGACTGGTAAGAATAATGTAAGTAGAGATTAGTGATAGATAGTAGTATATGAACAATCAATGTACAGTGAAATTTTCTTTTATAATTGGTATGCTTGGAATGCTGCTCAGCCGATCAAATTATGGGGGATGGGGGGGGGGGATCAAATTATATTTTTTATATATATTTAATAATCACTGTGATGATTGAATGATGAACTCAAAGTTATAAGCAGTGTTAGTATCCAATACCCTAGTTATCTTCAACAAACCGTGACAAACTACTATCTGGATGTTTTGGTTTTAAAAGTGTCATTAATTAATGTAATTCACCTCACATTTAATATCAGGTGTCTGTACAGAGCGTGCGTACACGGCAGCACTTCATTAGAGAGAATATGCAGTTGCTGATGCCTTTGAAGTGACTTCACAAGAGTAGGTCAGATAGTGGTGTTTAATGAAGCATGCCAAATGATTGCAGAAAGCACGTAAAGTCAGCGTTTCTTTTGACATTAAACTTAACAAGGAGCTCACAATCCCTTTGATGCGACAAACCTTTTTCTGGACAGAGATTTGGTATTTTGTGGAACTTGGCTTATCACGAACAGAACCCAATATTATGAGAAGATACATATGATAAGATCCGACAGTCTAACAATATGCAGTCTGATGGTAGGTTGCAATGTTATAGCAGTAGCTACAGTAAATAAGTTGACAGTATGATAAAAGCTGTTTGTTTCCTTAAGCTATGTAAGATCTTTTCATAATATTATGATACTGTCATATGTAAATATGTCTACTGTACAACAATTTTCTTTACATGAAGGACATTTAAATGTGTTTTTGTTTGTGTAGAGTTTTACAATAGTAGATAAGATACACTGCTAATTGAGTGCTGCAAATAGTAGCATAATGTACCTCATTTACTAGCGCCGACTGAAACGTCCCAAGTATTTCTTGATGGCACATGCTAATAGGTTTCTCAAAGAGAGTATGCTCTAAGAGAAAGAGAGAAGCCTAATTAATTTCCAGATTCTGGCTTTGATGTTCTTAATGGCCTCCAAACTTCATTAGACGAGCAGATTCGTCAGTGGAGAGTTCAGAGAGTCCCTGGTTGATGTGGGCTTTGCTCCTGAGATGCTGGACTAATTTTAGACTTCTTTTTCTGTGGCTGCAGTGATTCGAGTTTTCCAACTGTACCTTGAGAAATTTCAATGTATAAAAATAGAAGGAAACTATGCAAGTAATGCATAAGTAGGGACAAACAAATAGTAACTTCCAAAACCAACCAGATTTCTTGTCGTAGGCATAAATTACCACAAGAGTTTTAACACAATAACACTGTAAAGAAATCATTCAACAAAGTATTAACCAAAACAACTAATCAAGCTTTTTGGGTTGAGAATAGAAGCCTCACGACGCAGCCTCCACACACCCCTTGTGCTGTGCAATGTTGCTGCTTAAATCCTCACGGCTTCCCCTCCTCCTGCAATCACATCAGATCACCAATCATTGGAATCAGGTGGCAGCCATTACCTCCTGCTTATAGGAAGTAAAAGGGATAGAGAGAGAAACAGGGAGAGAACAAACGAACAAAAAAAATAAAAATACGTCCTTGGACGTAACAAATGCTGATAGAAATATCATGTTAGTAGGTGTCCTTCTGAACAAATACACCAGCGGCCATATGGAATGCGTGCCTGTGCTCCTCTACTTTTTATTATTATTATTATTATTTCAGGCTGAAATGAAATGATCTCATTTGCCATCATATTACTGACATCTCATTACTTTGAGTGATTCATATTGAGGCAGAAAAACTTTTGGTGATCATTTATTTACCTCCAGAGCGGAAACCAATTAAGTTGACTGGAGGCAATAAATGCCTCTGAGTTGAACTGTAAATCTCTAAATGTGTCTTCTTGTCATGAACGCGTCTCACTAAGTGTTTGACCCTTCTTACAGTGCTTGCCCTTTAACTAGCAAGGCTACTTACATATTAAGTTATTGATATTTATTATGCTGAAAATCATGTAGAGTCAACGCAGATTGATCGCTAATGAGAGTTAGGGCTAAGGGGGACATAATCAGAATTTTATTTGTACGGTCTATATCATAAAGCCTCCATTATCGCATATTTGATATATCTCTCCTATATAGCAAACATAAAGCTTCTAATCCTAATCACATACTGTAATCACCTCTGAATAACTATCTTATTCAAGATAATGAATGGCTAGGAGAAAATAGAAATATAAAGTAAGAAATACATGGTACCACTTTATAATAAGTGCCATTAACTACTATGTACTTATATTTAAATTAATCATTTGATACAATGCACTTTTTGTGTACATACATGATTTTACATTGTACTTATATTTGAAAATACATCATGTAAACAGATCTGTAATTAATTTCTGTAGTTACACAGGTAAGCTTAGGGGCAGGTTTGGTGATATGGTTAGGTTTAAGGGGTAGAGGTAGGGTCAACAGTGTAATTACAGTGTATAGATACTGTTGACCCTACCTCTACCCCTTAAACCTAACCATATTCACCAAACATGCCTCTAACCTTACCCGTATCCCACCTCAACAGCAGCAAATGTTTAGCAATTCAGCATGAACAAAACAGGTACATTGTATCTAACAATTCATTATTTTATTATTAAGTACACAGTTTTTAAAGACACCTAATATAAAGTGGGACCAAACACACCCTTGTGAAAAAGAAGTGTACTTAATTGTATTGTTTGTTATGCATTTGTATTATACATAAAATTGTAAAAAAAAAAAAGAATAATAATTTAATAAAAAAATGTAATTGCAGAGTTCATAATAGTAACTAAAAACCAACTAAGTTTATGACTGTTTCTTACACATAAGTCCACTTAAAAAAAAAAGAAGTAGTAAAAAGTGCACTTTGTAATAATATCAAAATATACAAATTTGGTTACACTTTATTTTAAGGTGTCCTTGTTACAATGTAATAATACATTTAAGTAATTACACTGTAATTACACTAAAACCCAACTCCGTTTATGACTGTTTCTTACACATAAGTCCACTTAAAAAAAAAAAAAAGTAAAAAAGTGCACTTTGTAATAATATCAAAATATTTGGTTAACATTTTTTTACACTTTATTTTAAGGTGTCCCTGTTACAATGTAATAATACATTTAAGTAATATTAATTAGTTACAGTACATGTACTTACTATATGGTTATGGTTAGAGTAGGGTTTGGCTTAAGGTTACTTGCATGTAATTATGCATAATTTCAGAAGTCAGAAGTCAGAAAGAGCTTTATTGCCAAGTATGTTTGCACATACAAGGAATTTGTTTTAGTGTCACAAGCTTCCAGTACACAGAGACAACAACAACAACACACAGATAATAAAAAAAGAGATTATTACTAAAATGTAAAAATTTATTATTTTTAAATCTAAAATTTACTAAAATTACTAAAATTTATTGTTATTATAATAGTGTCACGGGTGCGGTGTATAATAAGTGCACGAAGAAGATGAAGTCAAATAGTATTTAATAATCCACATATAGGGTATCCACAGAAGGCAGGCATGTAACACACGCACCACACAACGTTCACATTCAATACTGGACGAAGACAAACTGAACAGACTAGAACTAAATTAGGGAGGCAAATGAGGATAATTAATGGAACTCAGGTGAGCAGAATGACACAATCGATGTTCACAAGTCTTTAACTTGGAGTCCGAGTCAAGTCTTTAACCTGGAGTCTATGGAATGCCAATCCTGCCATAATTAGAAATGAATAAATAAATGTACAAAGAAATGTAAAATCAGATCCTCTATTTAATGGCTATTTATATTAATATTTATACATATACATATACATAATAGTATGAAATGCCAATCCTGCCATAATTATAAATAAATAAATAAATGTACAAAGAAATTTTTAAAAAAAGCAAACATAAATAAATTAATATATAAATAAAAATACAAAGAAAAGTAAAAAAGCAAAAATAAATAATTATTTATAATTTTATTTCCTTATTTATGTATTTTTTTTCTCCAAATTTATTTATTTTTTCTTTAATTTATTTATACATTTATTTATTTCCACTTTTATTTATTTTCACATTTATGTATTTATTTACGTATTTATTTATTTATTTCCACATTTATTTATTTCTATATTTATTTATTTTTACATTTATTTATTTATTTATTATTATACCTACATGATGCGCCTGTTGATAGTGTGGGAGGAATGATTTAGATGGGCAATATGGCCAAAATCTTATTTACATTTACAGTGGGGGGTTGTTTAGGCTGGT
>NW_015638954.1:182573-184175 GCF_001515625.1 Sinocyclocheilus rhinocerous | reverse complement strand
TCCACATTTATTTATTTATACATTTATTTATTTTCACATTTATGTATTTATTTACGTATTTATTTATTTATTTCCACATTTATTTATTTCTATATTTATTTATTTTTACATTTATTTATTTATTTATTATTATACCTACATGATGCGCCTGTTGATAGTGTGGGAGGAATGATTTAGATGGGCAATATGGCCAAAATCTTATTTACATTTCAAGTGGGGGGTTGTTTAGGCTGGGAACCATGCAATCTGGGATCGCGTGCATTTACTTAAGCTCCCGAAAGCGTGCTTTCTTATGCATGCTGTTTTTTAGGTTTCACTTTCAACGCATACAACGCATGTTTCAAAGATTCGGGATAGAAGGAGGCATCAGTTACTGTAGAAGATTTGTCGCCTCGCGCCACTTCCCGTAATTCATGAAACATTCGTTGTATTTCAACGCATGCAACGCATGTTTCAAAGATTCGGGATAGAAGGAGGCATCGGTTACTATAGAAGATTTGTCGCTTCGCGCCACTTCCTGTGTGGTCACTGCATCAACTGATTATAATGAGTTCTCTTGGTGTAGACATGGCTTTAGATGCGGATCAATCAGCTGATTAATCACACGTCTTAGGCTGGAAATATCCAGAATTAGATCAGACAAAAGGTGTCCATGGGAACGGAGCTAGTGAAACACACACGCCATGCATTATAGCCTAAAACATGTTTAATATTTGCGACAGACAACAACGATTGTATGCGGCTATGCAGTGGAGATGCGTTCGCTGTCAAATATCATTCAGCATTCATTTTGAAATTTTGTCAAATGTTTTTTCTTGATTACAAGAAAAAACTATTGTTCTTGTTGTGATTTATTTCTTGTTTTTCATTTAATTCATAAGTTAACACTGCAAATTAAATGGTTTCGTTTTTTTTCTGCAGTCGAAGAAAGTAGCCTAAATTATGTCTGTGATCTCTCTCATTTTAAAGATGATCAAGAATATATTTTTTTCGATCTGCAGTCTAAAAAAAGTTAAGAAAATTAGCCTATAGATCTATATCCTACAGGCTAATTTCATTCTTTCTTAACTTTTAACTTCTTCTTAAAATTTGTTATGAAGAATTTTAAATCAACTTTATAACAAATAGGCTAGGCTAATGAATGTTCGTCATAAGCAATATATGAACATAACGAATACCCTAGCTATTCCATAAAACGAACATTTTTATAAAAAAACATAAATCACGAATATGACGAAATAAAATTATATATATTAAAACCAATTAATTTTAAGCCCTGATTTTAGACACATAAGATAATATATTATTGGAATTAAGGGATGTTTAATAATTAAGGGAATTAAACATAGGCCTATAGCATTTGAAAATACATAATGAAATGTGTCTTTTTCAAGCAATAATTCCAAAAAGAAAGAGAAGCATTGGACTTAATGCAAAACATATTCAAGGCACATTGCTGTGACATTTATTAGGAACACCAACATAGCAGGAAAGCTAATGTTTTTTGTTATATTACGCACAAACTAAGAAAAGTAAAACAAACTTTAACGTTTCAATAGCTAAAAGCACCGTGTTGTCCGCAGTGTTGTATTTGGTGGGGCG
>NW_015638954.1:180663-181231 GCF_001515625.1 Sinocyclocheilus rhinocerous | reverse complement strand
TCAGCATTTATTTTGAAATTTTGTCAAATATTTTTTCTTGATTACAAGAAAAAAAAAACTATTGTTCTTGTTGTGATTTATTTCTTGTTTTTCATTTAATTCATAAGTTAACACTGCAAATTAAATGGTTTCGTTTTTTTTCTGCAGTCGAAGAAAGTAGCCTAAATTATGTCTGTGATCTCTCTCATTTTAAAGATGATCAAGAATATATTTTTTTCGATCTGCAGTCTAAAAAAAGTTAAGAAAATTAGCCTATAGATCTATATCCTACAGGCTAATTTCATTCTTTCTTAACTTTTAACTTCTTCTTAAAATTTGTTATGAAGAATTTTAAATCAACTTTATAACAAATAGGCTAGGCTAATGAATGTTCGTCATAAGCAATATATGAACATAACGAATACTCCATAAAACCCATAAAACGAACATTTTTATAAAAAAACATAAATCACGAATATGACGAAATAAAATTATAACCAATTAAACCAATTAATTTTAAGCCCTGATTTTAGACACATAAGATAATATATTATTGTTTGACTAAACTTTTAGAAATAACGCTAGAAAT
>NW_015638954.1:178357-180625 GCF_001515625.1 Sinocyclocheilus rhinocerous | reverse complement strand
AGAGAAGCATCGGACTTAATGCAAAACATATTCAAGACACATTGCTGTGACATTTATTAGGAACACCAACATAGCAGGAAAGCTAATGTTTTTTGTTATATTACGCACAAACTAAGAAAAGTAAAACAAACCTTAACGTTTCAATAGCTAAAATCACCGTGTTGTCCACAGTGTTGTATTTGGTGGGGCGGTAGCTGAATAAAAAAACAGCTTAAAGGGGTCATATGATACGATTTAAATTTTTCCTTTCTCTTTGGAGTGTTACAAGCTCTTAAAGAAGATCTGTAAAGTTGCAAAGACTAAAGTCTCAAATCCAAAGAGATATTCTTTAATAAAAGTTAAGAGTCAAAGCAAGAAGTTATTCAATATAGAGCTTTTTGTTTCAAGCTAATTAATGCTTATTGGAAAACAAATGCATGGCTCTGTCTATGCTGCATGGCTAACAGCATTATTGAAAGGATAGTTCACACAAAAATGAAAATTCCGTCATTGTTTACTTCCTCTCTTGTCGTTCCAAACCTGTATGATTTTCTTCTTTGTCTGTGAGAAAATTTTATGAGAATGTATTTATTAATTTTTACTATACAATGGAAATCATATACAACATAAAAAAAAACTTCTTTGTGCTCTGCAGAAAAAAAAAGCCTTACAGATTTGGAACAAAAAAAGTTGAGTAAATAATAAAATTAGTATTTTGGGCTAAACTATCCCTTTAAAATAATACAGTCAAGAGACACCACTTTCACACAAAAAAACCCATAAGAATAGGTATATTGGTTTCAGTTTTATATAGTTCTTGAACTGAAATGGTCCTAAAATGAAATAATATAAGTGATGAACAGCCATTTCTTCAGGGAACCAGCGATAACTTTGATAACTCACCAAAGCATCAAACACAAACATAAAATGCAGACAAAAACCCAGAACCTCTTTACAAATCTGTTTTATATACTAAACGCATTTCTTAACCGAGGTCCAAAAGGATATTCGTAACTTTAATACTTTACATTAGTCATGAAAACCACAAAAATTCCTAAACATACTACTTCATCTCTAAGCCTACACATACATATATATATAGTATATATATACAGTATATATATATATATATATATATATAGAATAATTTTATGTCCTCATATTCGTGATTTATGATTTTTTTTTATGAAAATTTTATTTTACATAATAGCTAGGGTATTCGTTATGTTCGTATATTGCTTATGACGAAAATTCATTAGCCTAGCCTATTTGTTATGAAGTTGATTTTAAATTATTCATAAAAATTTTTAAGAAAAAGTTAAAAGTTAAGAAAGAATGAAATCAGCCTGTAGGCTATAGATCTACAGGTTAATTTTCTTAACTTTTATTAGACTGCAGATCGGAAAAAAATAATTCTTGATAATCTTTAAAATGAGAGAAATCACTGACATAATTTAGGCTACTTTCTTCGACTGCAGAAAAAATGAAACCATTTAATTTGCAGTGTTAACTTATGAATTAAATGAAAAACAAGAAATAAATCACAACAACAATAGATTTTTTTTTTGTAATCAAGAAAAAATATTTGACAAAATTTCAAAATGAATGCTGAATGATATTTGACAGTGAACGCATCTCCACTGCATAGCCGCATACAATCGTTGTTGTCTGTCGCAAATATTAAACATGTTTTAGGCTATAATGCATGGCGTGTGTGTTTCACTAGCTCCGTTCCCATGGACACCTTTTGTTTGATCTAATTCTCGATATTTCCAGCCTAAAACGTGTGATTTTAAAAGAGCCGATTAATCCGTAAAAAGAGCCGATTAATCCGTATCTAAAGCCGTGTCTACACCAAGAGAACCCATTACGGGAAGTGGCGCGAGGCGACAAATCTTCTACAATAACTGATGCCTCCTTCTATCCTGAATCTTTGAAACATGCGTTGTATGCGTTGAAAGTGAAACCTAAAAAAACAGTGCATGCGCATAAGAAAGCGATTGCAGGCTTTCGCGAGCTTCAGCAAATGCACTCGATCACAGATTGCACGCTTCCCAGCCGAAACAACCCCCCACGTGAAACTGAAATAATATCCTGTGATATAAGATTTTGGCCATATTGCCAATCTAAATCATACATCCCACACTATCAACAGGCACGTCGTGCAGGCTACACTTCTTTACTTCGTTTGGGAACCACAAGGTGTCACTGTGGCCTCAAAGCTTACCCCTCGCCTACTCTGGCTCGATTGCTATTCCTGAGGTAAAACACGCCCTCCTCATTACCCTA
>NW_015638954.1:167473-178067 GCF_001515625.1 Sinocyclocheilus rhinocerous | reverse complement strand
GAGTCTGAGTCAAGTCTGAAGTCTTTATCGCTGGAGTCGGAGTCAAGTCTCGAGTCTTTGGTCACGAGTCCGAGTTGAGTATCAAGTCATTTAATGGCTTGCTAAAACAAATTTCATTCAGAATTCTCATGTATTGAAATCTTTCTATTTACGAAGCTGTTTTATAGGCTATAGACAAAATATATATTCTATGATCTGCTTTGTAAAAAAAAAAAAAAGAGGTGTTAAGATGTAAGATTAATGTACATCCAGCCTGTTATTTATTGCCAATGTTTTAATCCATTATCATGTTCAAAACAGTTTTTCTATAATTAAATTCTATAATAAGAGTCCGATCTACCATGACACACAAGGAAATATGTGACACAGATATTACAAAACCATACAAATAAAGTATTTCTTTATTATATAAGTCAGGGGTATTCAGTTAAAGTTCCAAGGCGCGGCCTCTGTATTTTCTACTAAACAGAGGTCCGAACATACAAATAAAGTATTTCTTTATTATATAAGTCAGGGGCATTCAGTTAAAGTTCCAAGGCGCGGCCTCTGTATTTTCTACTAAACAGAGGTCCGAATTTTTTTTTTTTTTACATGTATTGCATTTTTACATTTAGATACAGGCCATGTGACAGAAAAAATACTGTTTCTGTTCAGGGTTTTCCTCCTGAAATCTATACTATTTTAATATTTTAACCTACTTAAAAGCATTATCTAAAAATCAATGTAGCTTCAATAATCAAAACGTTCTCCTCTGGAGCAGAAAAGAAAGATAACTAGCAATATCAAAGTTTAAGTTCTATCCTAGCCATCTAACAACAATTTTCCCAATTATAATTACATTATTATTTTGAAATGTTCTTAGCCTACATATTAATAATGCTAAAGGTAGATCACAAACGTCTTACTCTTGTGACATCTGTTTTGAACAGTCAGAGTCATAGGTTATAGATAGATAAATAAATAGTGTGAAAAATAACTATATTTGCAGCATTGCTGTTTTCTGCTGTTTTGTTGTTTCTGTTGTTGTTAAAATAACCGCGTCATCCACAGCTCTAAACTTGGTGCCGGCGCGCATCCAGAGAGAGAGAGAAAGCGCCCGGAGCTGAAAGGGCTTGAATAAAATGCGTTTGGCTTTTGATTAAAAAAATACTAGAGGATATAGCGCTGAAAGACATTTACCATAAACGACCCTGAGCGCTTGTTATGTGATTCGGTCCGCTGTTTTGACGCGCTGTTCACTTAAAATGGTGCTGTGTTAAGGCTCGCGGTCCGGATGGATGCCGGGGTGCGGATGCGGACCATCCGCCTTTTGAATATCAGTTATATAAGTATTTAAGGATAAAAGACTTGAGTTGCTTTTAAATTTTTCACGAGTCCTTTTCCTCGAGTCGAGTCAAGCCTGGCGTCATTTCAGGTCGAGTCTGAGTCAAGTCTGAAGTCTATAAAAATGCGACTCGAGTGCGACTCGAGTCCGAGTCACTAACTCGAGTGCCCATCTCTGCCTCAAGCGACAGAGGATCAAGGTGAAGCCGGAGGGAAGGAGGAGCCTGACAGAGCCAGAGGGACGAGGCGAAGCCGGAGGAGTGGAGTCCCGAGGCAGCGGATGGTTGACGACTGACGAAGGCGGAGACAGAGGGACGAGGGAGCCCGGCGGAGCTGGTGGACTGACGGGCCACGGCGGAGAGGAGGGAGCTAGGAGCCATGGTGGAGCAGCTGGGTCGACGGGCTGAGGCGGAGTCCGGGACTCAGAGGCCGGAGGCGGAGACAAGGGATCCTCCAGCCATGATGCCGATGGAGACTGGCAGACTCGCGGCGATCCCACTGCGCAGATGTTGGGCTGAGGGTGAGCAGAGGGGCTGCCAGGAGACAGCGGAGGCGATGGTGAGGACTGGTACAGAGGTGGTGGGAGAGGGAGGCTGGGTGGGTGTTCAGAATGATCAGGGGGGTTTGAAACGGTGTGTGCTACCCACACACACCATAAGGCCACTCCCAGCACCGGGAGCGCCAGCGACAGGGGAACGACGTCTGTGGTCACTTCAGGACAGGCAGACAGTTCAGGGCAGACAGATATTTCCAGGCAGACAGACAGTTCGGGGCAGATTGATGGTTCAGGGCAGATATAAGTTTCAGGACAGGCAGATGATGACGAAGGAAGGGTAGGTAAAATACAGTCCACTGAGCTCAGCTCACCCTCAGCTATGGTGCAGTGGGCGGAGCTTCCCTCTGGCCTCTCGCTGTCCATAGCCCTCTCCCCAGTGGCGATCTCTGTAGCCGGCTCTCGCACCTGGTCTGATGTCGCGAGAGGCTCTGGCTCCGGGGCGATCCTCAGCTCTGTTGCTCTTATAGGCGATGCCTCGTCGGTCGCGGCGGGCTCTGGCTCTCTGTCAGTGGTGGGCTCAGGCTCTTGCTCCGCGCAGCAGGGTGATGGTGGGCTGGACTCTGTTTCTTGTCGTTTTCCGGGTTGGGGAGGTACGCTCTCCATACACCGGAACATAGCCTCCCTCCAGTTCAGTCCCGTGGTGTCTGGGAGGTCCACAGGGTGATGGTAATTAGCCCCGATCCGGTACAGGGATTTCAGGGTCTCATCATCAAATGGGGACGTGATGGTAAGACGAGTGAATCCCAGG
The DNA here is from genome assembly GCF_001515625.1 of Sinocyclocheilus rhinocerous. Lineage (NCBI taxonomy): Eukaryota > Metazoa > Chordata > Actinopteri > Cypriniformes > Cyprinidae > Sinocyclocheilus > Sinocyclocheilus rhinocerous. The sequence goes on along the minus strand of NW_015638954.1, from coordinate 175,440 downwards.
GCGAACGAGCCACGATTGAGAATTTCGCCGCCCATTCCTTTTCTTATTTTCTTTGGGTACAGTATTCTGTCATGGCTGTGGTGTATAATAAGCGCACAAAGAAGACGATGAAGTCAAATGGTATTTAATAATCCACATATAGGGTATCCACAGAAGGCAGGCAGGTAACACACACACCACACAACGTTCACATTCAATACCGGACGAAGACAAACTGAACAGACTGGAACTAAAATAGGGAGGCAAATGAGGATCATTAATGGAACTCAGGTGAACAGAATGACACAATCAGACACGAGGAAAAACGAGGTCACGGGCACATGAGGGAGAAAACACAACAAACAGTCCTGGGGGGTGACAAATAGTAAGTAATGTAACGTGTAACAAGGACACCTTAAAATAAAGTGTTACCAAAATTTTTACTTTACATTTAAGTACATTTTAAGTACATTATATTTTAATAATCTTGTTGTTCTCGTCAAGTACACTTATTTTTTGACTAACATATTAAAACATGTGTAAAGTATTTGAGTGCAATTTTAACTGAGTATTTCATGTAAAGCTAATATATTGAAAATGTACTAAATAGCAAATTTATCATTAAAAATGTACTATGTGTAATATATGTAAATACATAAATTTAATTAGAAATGACATAGACTTGTCATTTCAATAGAACAAATGTCAAAAAGAACTGCAATGTTCAGCTATTTGTATTTCATATACATTTAATGTATAATACATTTTCATTCATTTGTGATTAACATGTAAGTTACATGTAAACATGTAAAACATTGCATTTGCAATTAAGAAGATTATAAAGTGTATTATTTCTGCCATAAATCTTTTTTTTTTTCACAAGTTTAGGGAACTAGCTGTAGGTGAATAGGTAGCAGTATTGGGTAAGCTACTCATAGCCAATCTACCTTCAAAATAGCTAAACTGAAGGCTGTTGTTTAGAGAAAATAGCTAGTTAAACTACAAACTACATGGAAAAATAGCTTGCTTCTTTTAAGAAATAAAAATATTAAGCTGTAATTTGATCTAGAAAACAATCATTTCAGCTGCTGTGTGAAAATTTGTGATTTTTTTGTGTGCGTGTTAATGAGAAAATGAGTGCTTAAAAAATAGACCAGATGCAAGGAGCACACTGTAAACCCACTTCTTAATCAATAAAACAGAAAAAACACATTATTGAAAAATGAGCGATTCTCAGCCAACTCGTTGCTCAGAAATGTATTTAGACAAACATCTTCAATATAAGTAGCGCTACTGCCCAACACAGGTAGGATGAGAACAGGAGGAGTTGGAAACTGCTTCATTTAGCAGTTTCAGAGGGTTAGGTGAGATATTCAGAGCACTAATGAGTTTGTAGAGTAAACTGTTGGGAGTTCTTGAACTGATCTCTGAAGCACTGGGACATGCTGACACTTCGTTTTTCCTTCTATCATTTCTTGCGTCCTTTGCAACTCTGGATAATCTGGCTGCCAAAACTTTATTGAAAATTATTTACCATTACCTATGTGGTAAAATAATGACTGTTGGTGGAGTTATTACTGGAAGAATATGTCATCTACAGTTGAAGACAGGAAAAGGCATTGTCAAATACATCTGCCAGTTAGTAATCTTGGAAAATAAGACCTTACTGCAAAAATTAAATAGTATAAACAAAAAGTCCACTGTGTGAGTTACACTATGCATTTGTACTAGTTTGACTTTTGACAGACAATTATTTGACACACGCTTACACAGTAACTTTACTTCTGATACATAATTCAACCTCATTATGTCCATTTACATTTTGGCTGTCAGATTCTAAAACAAGCTGACAGAACCTGAGAGGAAACTTTAACTCCAAACACTATATGAAACAGCTCATCAAGGTGAAATATCAGGAATGCTGCATCAAACTTTGGGGGGAATCCACTAAGAATGAATTATGCCTACTGATAGCACTGTTTGCGTTGTTTTAGTGCTCTATTCACTAAAGGAATTATGTAAATCAGGTAAACATTTTTTACTGCACAATTATCCATTTTGCAGGCCAGATCTGAGTGCTTTGTTGTCAAGGACACAGAAGTCAACTGCAATCTGGGATCTCTTGTAATTCGATTTTTTTAAAGACCACTTAAGTGTACTTTTATTTCACTTAAGTTGGGAAGTGAAGGAAGATGGCGCCAACATGTTCTAGGCCGAGCAGTCTCTTTTTGTTTGTGTTACCTGTTATTTGTTTTTTCGTTTTGTTTCCTTGTTTTTTGATACAGCAAGTTACTCCAGTTCTTATTTATGATCGTCAAACTTTACTGGATATTCGTGACTCAGTGGAGAATTTATGTTTCTGGAATCCGTATGAAGGGAGGTCTTTCAGTCCTCCTAAGTCATTGTTGCGGATGGATCCCTGCTGTTTAATAGACTGGGCTTTTAATAAAAAGAAGCACAGAAAAAAGCGAGGCAAGCGTGGTGGCGTGGCGGTCCGCTTGAGGATGATCACCGATTGTGCTCGGAGGTTCGCGGATTCTACTTGTTCCAACAACTCTAATGCCTGGCCTTGTCATCGGCGGGTTCCTCATCCCAGGCGGGCATGGCTTGTACCTATCTTCCCAAGTTTGCCGTGCTGGTTCGCCAGCTGGGACCAGGGGCGATCACATACTACTGGGAGAACAGTTGATCATCGGTGGATTCCGCATTCCGGGCAATCGCGGCTTGTTCCTGTCTGGCTGAGCTCGCAGTACAGTTATGCTGGTTGGGATTCGAAGAGACCGCGTATCTCAGAGAGAGGAGTTAACTCTGCTAACTTGAGAACAGTGGAACGTTTATCACTATCAAAGTCCAGGTCATTCGATATGACAACACGGACCTTGTTCCCGGACTTGGAGATGGTAAAGATGGCTTTGATTAACACAAGATCGCTATCTAACAAAACTTTTATTATTAATGATTTTATTGTATACCACGAATTAGACTTTCTATTTATGACGGAGACTTGGCTAAACACTGGCGAGTTGGATTCCTTATTTGAAACATCTCCCTCTGATTGTAACTTTTTGAGTTCTCCAAGGACTGTGGGTAGAGGTGGGGGGGTAGCTACAATTTTTTAAAAACATTTTAACTGTCGATTGTTACCTGTGGAGACATTTTCAAGTTTTGAGGTACAATTGTGCCGGGTGGATTTAGTTCACCCTATCCTCTGTGCTCTTATTTACAGACCTCCCAAGTATGATAAGTTCTTTTTGAAGGAATTTTCAGATTTTTTAGCTTCAATTGTGCCTAATGTTGATCGACTTTTGGTACTTGGTGATTTTAATATTCATGTATGCTGCCCTGATAAACCCTTAGTCTCTGAATTTTTGCAAATTGTTGATTCATTTAATTTTTCTCAGTCTGTCTTGGGTGCTACTCATGATAAAGGTCACACACTTGATCTAATTTTGTCTTTTGGATTTTCGCTACAGATTACTCAGATTGAGGATTCATATTTTTCTGATCATAAGCCGATAATTTTTAAAACTGTATTATCCAGGCCTGTGAAACTTGTATTTAGGAATTACTCAGTCTTGTTTATCTCGTCTCCAGATGGTCCAAAATGCTGCGGCCAGACTTTTAACAGGGACCAAAAAGAGAGAAAGTATCACTCCAGTTTTAATTAATTTGCATTGGCTTCCTATCGAGTTTCGAATCCAGTTTAAAGTACTGCTGTTTGTGTATAAATCTATGGCAGGTTTGGCACCATCTTACCTGTCTGATCTCCTCTTGTACCATGTGACTAACAGGCCTTTAAGGTCATCAAATTCTTTTTTGTTATCGGTACCTATGAAATGAAGCCTGAAACTTAAGGGGGATTGTGCTTTTCGGTGGCAGCACCAAAGCTGTGGAACAATTTACCATTGTATATAAGATCAGCCTCCTCTTTTCAGGTTTTTAAATCTTCACTTAAGACTTATCTTTTTGAAACGGCTTATGGTCTGGAGTAAATGCTGTCAAATATTTTGATAATGTGTGATGTTATCTTTGTCATAATTTGTGATTTGTTTTATATGGTTAGTTGTTTTATGTATTTAATTTTTTTATCTTGTACAGCTACTTTGGTTGACACTGTCGTTATTAAATGTGTTATATAAATCAATAAAACTAAACTAAACTAAACTAAACTAAATTGCACACACAAAATGCAAAATGCCTCACGTCGCTTGTAAAATGAAGCACTGCATTCAAAATATGACAAACACATCTCAAAAGCAAACATTTGCAAACACCTTAATATTAATTCATTGCCATAATATTAATTCCTCTTAGATTTTTGTGTGTTGCATAGAGAATTGTGTGTTGTGTTTTGCAAAAAGTGTTTTATGAAATTGAAACTGATGGTTTTGCAAATGTGGTGTGTGGTTCCGGTGCTGGGGTGTCAGGTTTCAGAAACTGTGTGACAAGTAAAGATTTTGTGTGTAAGCAGTTGAAAAAAACTGTAAAGCGCTTAACAATAGAGATTGTTTCAAATCAGCTTCACATTGAACCATTTAACTGTCCATTTTTGAACACGTGAAAGTGCACTATCCAAACTTTAATATGATTTTGATGTACCATTTCCATTGCAATGCAATGTCTGATTTTACACAGGCTTTCACAGGATGAATTTTGAGATTTTAAGCTTTCAACTGATATATACTTTATGATGATTTCTAAAACGTGATAGGGAAAAAGGCAACGAAAAAAGACTTTTTGTAACAAAGGTCAGAACTCATTTTATGATGTAGATTTTTTAAGGGTGCACTCGTCATAAATTAATCTATTACTGTTCCTAAAAAAAACAGTGGTAAAATATCTATTTAGAAGTCTTAGACCTTTCCAACGATATATAGTTTGTCATGATTAGATTAGGATTTAATTGTAATATAGTGAAGTAAACTTAGGCGTCCCAAAATTCAATTATGAGGCAAATCCAAATTCTACTGTAAAGCAGCTCTAATAAGACAATAGTGTCATTATTCAGCTCAAGTCAGTTTAATGTTGATTTCATTTAGTTCAATAACAGTGTTAATGCTGCAAAGTTATGAACACATTCTATCGGAGTGTCTATTTACACTAAGTGTGCAAATAGCCCGCCTTGTTGACAGAGACTATTTACACTAACTCCACCCACAAACGTGTGATAGGGATGGTCAACACTATAAAAGACAACAGACAATTGACAGCTCCAGTTGCGTAGATGGTAATGCGCGTACCATTGTCTTTTTGATGCGATCGACCCGGGTTCGAATCCGCCTTTTACCGAACTTTTTTTCCTCCCTTTTCAAATCTCATATCACATCGGAAAGGCATTTATTTTCAATAAAAATGAAGGAAATTATCAAAAAGTAGAAAATAAAGTATCAGGTAGGGTTAGTTAGGGTAGGTGTAGGGAGGGCTTTATTGTCCCAATAAGGTGGCATCCATTTCATAATTTGAATTAAATTATAATTTACACTCTATAGGGCCTTTCGCACCACTTTAGTTCCAGAACTAAATGTACAGTACTAAAGTACTGGGACGATTTTGCGCGAACTATTCCCAGTACCATTTAAAGGGTTGCATTCGCACCGAGAGTGTGTACTAAGAAGTGACGTAAGCCAGTCGACAGCGACGTCATTTGTGCGCGGCGTTCAACAACAGAAACAAAGAAGAACAACATTAACAACAGGAGGATGGGGGATGCTGTGATCGGAGCTGTGTTTTTGTTGTGTCTCGCGGGTTTCACAATAATGGACATGGAAAGTTGACGTATACGTAAAGCGATTGAAAGAATGGAAAGGAGGACTAAGAATCTCCAACGACAACTGGCAGTGTTAAATTTGCTATAAGTGCCGGCACTTCAGCATCCGTCCGGTGGTTCCGGCGGTGCGAAAACGCCAAAAAGTGGGTAGTTCCACAATTAGTTCTGGTACTATGAAAAGGTTCCCGCGGTGCGAAAGCCCCTAATACGTTATTACTGTATACTGTTTTATAATGTACTATAATACTGAGGTGCAGATAATTGCCACTATTTGCAATAAGTAGTATAAATAGCAGAAAATCCTGCTATTTTAACATAGTGTAAATAGAATCTATCTGCACTTAGTGTAAATAGCATATTGTTAAAAATACTGCTATTTTCACTTTGTGTAAATATAATCCATTGCTATTTGCACTTAGTGTAAATAGCCTCCATCGCTATTTACACAGTGCAAATAGCCGCTGCCCATATTCTATTCAGCTATAAAACAGAAAACAATGGTGTCATTATTACACAAAGGCTTTGTCCTAGTGTCAGTGCCATCAAATCAATATATTTTAGATATATTAGGTGCCCTAAACCCCAACTGAACAAGCCAAAGTAAACAGAGGCAAGGCAGTGTGTTGTTCATTTTTACATTTAAAGTTAATATATATTTTTAAATTTACTAAATTGCAACTTTATAATTGTGTAATACACACACACACACACACACACACACCTATCCATCCATCCATCCATCTATTTTAAAATGTATCTCCTCCTAGACTTTTAAAGCTACAACCACCAAACTTGGGTCAGACCTTCAGACTGGTCTGACTCGGGTTGCTATATCTTTTTATTTTTTCGTAAACCAGACTATCAAAACCACCTAAAATCCCATAGACTTTCATTGAGGGGGTGAAAACTTTTATACAATAAGACTTATGGTGTATTTAAGCTGTCTATTGCTATAGCAAAGCTTAACAACTCCCTACTGAAAACAAAAACACATCTAAAACCAGCCTAAGCTGATTGACTGGTTTGACTGGTCTCCCAAGCTGGTTTTAAAGTGGTTTGGCCACTTTTTTTAAGCAGGCCAGGCTGGTCTTAGCTGTTTTTTTTTACTGAATCAACTGATTTTAGCTGGATTAGCATTGAAACATGCTAACAACATGCTAGTAACTTGCTAATCATGCTAGAAACATGCTAACAACATGCTAGTAACATGCTAATCATGCTAGAATCATGCTAGTAACTAGCTAATAATGCTAAAAAAAGGCTAACACCATGCTAGCAATGTGCTAATCATGCTAGCAACTTGTTAAACATGCTAGAAACAGGTTAGCATTAATGCTAGTAACATGTTAATCATGCTAGAATCATGCTAGCAACATGATAGTAACTTGCTGATCATGCTATAAACATGCTAACAACATGTTAGTAAATTGCTAATCATGCTAACATCACGCTAGTAACTTGTTAATCGTACTAGAAACAATGCTAACAAAATGCTAGTATTTTGGTAATCATGATAACAAAATGCTAGTAACTTGTTAATCATGCTAAAAACATGATAGCAACTTGTTAAACATGCTAGAATTATGGTAGCATAATGCTAGTAACATGCTAATTATACTAGAATAATGCTAGTAACGTGAATCATGCTAGCAACATGCTAGAAAACTTGCTAATCATGCTAATAAAATGCTAACACCATGCTAGTAACATGCTAATCATGCTAGAATCGTGCTAGTAACATGTTAATAATGCTAGAATCATGCTAGCAACATGCTAGTAACTTTGCTAATCATGCTAGAAACATGCTAGCAACTTGTTAAAAATGCTAGAATAATGCTAACATAATGCTAGTAACATGCTAATCATGCTAACAACATGCTAGTAACATTCTAATCATGCTAGAAACATGCTAGTAACATGCTAATTGTGCTAGCAATGTGCTAATCATGCTAGAAACATGTTAACAAAATGCTAGTAACTTGCTTATCATGCTAACAACATGCTAGTAACAAGCTAATCATGCTAGAAACATACTAGCGACATGCTAGTAACTTGCTAATCATGCTAGAAACATGCTAGCAACTTGTTAAAAATGCTAGAATTGTGCTAGCAACATGCTATTAACTTGCTAATCATGTTAACAATATGTTAGTGACTTGCTAATCATGCTAGAATCATGCTAACAACATGCTAGTAACTTGCTAATCATGCTAGAAACATG
>NW_015638954.1:145055-166815 GCF_001515625.1 Sinocyclocheilus rhinocerous | reverse complement strand
GCTAGAATCATGCTAGCAACATGCTAGTAACTTTGCTAATCATGCTAGAAACATGCTAGCAACTTGTTAAAAATGCTAGAATAATGCTAACATAATGCTAGTAACATGCTAATCATGCTAGAATCATGCTAGTAACATGTTAATCATGCCAGAATCATGCTAACACCATGCTAATAACATGCTAATCATGCTAAAACATGCTAGCAACTTGTTAAACATGTTAACCAAATGCTAGCAACTTGTTAAACATGTTAGAAACAGGCTAGAATCATGCTAGCAACATGCTAGTAACTTGCTAATCAAGCTAGAAACATGCTAGCAACTTGTTAAAAATGCTAGAATTGTGCTAGCAACATGCTATTAACTTGCTAATCATGTTAACAATATGTTAGTGACTTGCTAATCATGCTAGAATCATGCTAACAACATGCTAGTAACTTGCTAATCATGCTAGAAACATGATAGCAACATTTGCTTAACATGCTAGAAACATGCTAGCATCATGCTAGTAACATGCTAATTTTATTATCCTTTTACAAAGTACAGTGATGGGAACGTGAAGATGTATTTGTCACAAATCATATTGCAGCATGATATATACTATCCAACTTCCTTAATAAGAACAAGTTTGCATGCATATAAACCACATCACCATAGTCCAACACTGAAAGGAAACAACTTTGGATAATTCTTTTTTTAGCCATAAAAAATACTTGGGCTTAGCCATAAGCCCAAGTATTTATAACTATTTACTCTTTCAATACAGTTCCCTTCCAAGGTTAAAATATGTGGAACCGTTATTTTGGTACGACTACGAGTAAAGACCATGCTATAATCATGCTAATAACATGCTAATCATGCTAGAATCATGCTAGCAACATGCTAGTAACTTTGTAATCATGCTAGAAACATGATATCAACTTGATAAACATGCTAGAAACATGCTAGCATAATGCTAGTAACATGTTAATCATGCTAGAATCATGCTAGTAACATGCTAATCATGCTAGAATCATGCTAGCAAAATGATAGTAACTTGCTAATCATGTTAACAACATGTTAGTAACCTGCTAATCATGCCAAAATATGCTAGTAAAATGCTAATCATGCTATAAATATGCTAGTAACTTGCTACTCATAATAACATCATTTTAGTAACATGCTAATCATGCTAACAACATGCTAGTAACTTGATAATCATGTTAACAACATACAAGTAACTTGCTAATCATGCTAGAATCATGCTAACAACATGCTAGTAACTTGCTAATCATGCTATAAACATGTTAGCAACTTGTTAAACATGTTCTAAACATGCTAGCATTATGCTAGTAAAATGCTAATCATGATATAATCAATCTAGTAACATGGTAATCATGCTAGAATCATGCTAACACAATGCTAATAACATGCTAATCATGATAACAACATGCTAGTAACTTGCTAATCATGTTAACAAAATGATAACATCATGCTAGTAACATGCCAATCATACTAACAACATGTTAGTAACTTGCTAATAATGCTAACAACATGCTAGTAACATCTAATCATGCTAGAAACGTGCTAGTAACTTGCTAATCATGCTAGCAACATGTTAATCATGTTAGAAAAATGCTAATCATGCTAGCAACATGCTAGTAACATGCTAATCATGCTAAAATATGTTAGCAACATGCTAGTCATGCTAGAAACAGCCTAGCAACCACCCCAGGTACCCTAGCAATGTGTTTTATACCTATCTGTTTTTCTGATAGACTTTATTGCCTTGAAAACATTCAAACTTTAATCTTTAAAACTATTTTAACTTTTAAACTATCCAAACTGAAAACTTTCAGATTGCAAGCTTTTAAAACTACTTCAAACTTTCTGGCTAGGCTTTTTCAAGCCAACTTAAAGTTTGTCTACAAACTTTACTCATCTAGTTTGAATTATAATACATCTTCATTTAATTGCAATTAACATATAATTAAGTGTCAAAAACATTAGTTTGCACTAAAAGTGTTATTTATGTAATAAGTACACTTTTTAAAAGGTTGCTAAAGTGTACTTATTTTTCACAAAGGATACGTTTTTAGGACTGTACAAGCATCACTCCACCACTGTGACCCAGGCAACTGAATAGGCTATTTAAACTGGCAAAAGTGTGTTCAGGTACATTGCACATCTTGGCTATATAGCTGGCTTTAGCGCTCTTATCCATCAATTTATCATCATCTAATGGATTATTGCTGCCATAATCAATAGAAAATGTACACAAAACCGTCTATTATAATGAATTAGTTTTTAATGCTTTCTGTGGGTGGTACCTGTAAGGTAATTGCACCTAGCTAATAGGACTGGGTATTGTAAATAAGATGCAATCTATAATGAGCCTAATTTACATAGAAAGGGTGTGTGTTTGCGCTTAAAAGAATAACAATTAATTTAAATATGGCGCAGCGCTATGTCAGCACGTTTAGGGCCTGGCTAAAATGGATTGCAGGGGATAAGTGACTAAGACACCACACTCAAATACTGTACAACACTCACACTCAAAGTCACCCTTTCTCCACTAAAAGTCTTTTACTTCAAGACTATAGTTGATTTAAATCTGTTGAAAGTGACACCCCAAAAATCACAAATGTAAATGAATGCGCACACTTACTGTTTGTGCTGACTTAATCTTTGACACTCGCATTACTCTCGTTTATGTTTTATCACTCTCTCTCTTTCTCCCATAAATAAATCCCAAATCTCATCCATCTTTAATTAGCATCAAATCATGCACAAATTTTCCAGCGATGAATTGACACAGATGACCAATCATGATTACGCCCTGCTTTCAAACTAAATGGAAGAGAGCTATTTATTTTTGTGGCTCCAGAGCGTGTCTGACTCGCCGTACTGATGTTTATAGGTCTTGCCTTCGAATTAGTGGAGAACATGAAGTGTGGGATTGTGACAAGTTTATCAAAAGTTTCTACTTATAAAAGCACTACTTTTCTGACCTCGCTATCAAGTTCTCCGGCGAACATAAGAGACAGCGTAGATATAATGTGGGAAGACTTGATAAAAAACAGGGCCCTGCACTTAACAGTATGTGGGAGTAAAAGCAGATATTTAAATTCATAGAAACAAGATGCAGAGGTAGAGAGGAAAAGAGAACCAGCCCTATATACCTGAGAGAAACTGAACAACAGAAGTGTGTAGGAGAGGTCAAGCCATTTAAAGGTGCAACTACTGGAGCTCATTAATTATAATTCAGTTAAGGAGTTTTTTGTTTTTGTTTTCTGTGCGATTGCAGTGCACTGCTGTGACGCGACTCACTGAAGCACATCACCTGTGGGACTGCAGAGATGCTGTCTGTATGGCACCTGTGTTCCTGTCAACCTATGTGCTTGTATTAGAACGTTGCTGTCATATATTTGCATCATAATTGCCTGCAATGCTGCATTAATCTGGCTTGAATGTGAGGGATGACATTATTATTAGAGTATATTTATGTGCATATATTTATGTGTTTGTGTGCATTACAGAGGACCGGCAGACAGACAGAAGTTGCTTGGAATGCAAGTTTTTAGGTCTTCGGACCTCTTACAATATTATCATTCATGAAAAATTATTAAATTGAACTGCATTTTCAATTAATAAAAATAGTTGAATAAAAAATAAACACATATTACTGAACTATATTAAGTTACGTTTTAATGATTTCAAAACAAAGTGTACCTCAAGTCAGACTACTCACTAGGTTCCTTTATCTGCCTGTCTTCTTGGTTCAGAAGAGTCAGAGACTTTATAATAGATAGACAGACAGACAGACAGACAGACAGATGATAGATAGATAGATAGATAGATAGATAGATAGATAGATAGATAATGATAGTGTAAACTAATGAAAACTAAATTCAAAAGTCAAATAAAAAATAGATAAAACGTTAAAAATTACAATAAATGTATAAAAAACATTAAAATTATAATAACCATTGTGTGATTGTATATGTACATAAGTTTCAATTCCTGATTTCCCATTAAGAGCACAAATATAATGTGCTACCTTTCATCACTGTCTTTGACTTTAATTGAACTCTTAGATTGCAAGTCACTTGTGCACAAAACTGACTCTTTAGATATATTTGGAAGATTATCATGCTCAAGTAAGCAGTTCCATTGTTCGCACGCGCACGCGCACGCACACGCACACGCACACGCGCACACACACACACACACACACACACAGCTGTACCCCCAGGGACAGTTCCTGCAGACAGCAGGGAGAGCTTGTTCTCAGAGCTGCTCAAAGTGGCTGCACAAATCGAGCTTGGCACATCCAAGACTTAACATGTACGGTACACAGCAGCTATGGCTGTGTCCACAATCAAAATGCGTGATGAAACATTTAAAAGCTACTTCCTCTAACCTTTGCAAGACTGACAATTTATTTAGTAGGCTTTTTAAAATTCTGCAAAGCAACTGCAGGAGTCCAGATGCTTAATAAAAGCGGTGCAGGTGGAAGAGTGTGTCTGAGGGCATTTCCTGCAGCAGAGGAAGGAAGAACACCACATATGTATCACTACCTTTGAGGGGAAATATCCCTCCATGGTAATAATACTGTTCTTGTTTTATTTTACATTTTAATTAGACAACTTCAAAGTGGCCAACTTAGGCTCATTGGAAATACGTGCCTCTACATTTTGCAAAACACCAAAAATATATCTATACATATAATTCACTGCAGTTTTGAGCTGTAATGAACACTAGTGGCAGTAAGACACCAACAAACACACATAAATTATAATTATGGAGGGCAGATTATCAATTAATGAAGACTTAGTTTTGTGCGGTTCCTTGCGCAATGCTATGTTATGACCATGCTTTTACCATTGCACATGATTTGTAAAGTAATAAATTGTTTGCATCACATAACCAGCTCCATATGTATGGCTTTTCTTTACACAGTAAACTTGCTCGGTAGCTCACCTGGTCAGGCCCGGATTAATGCATGGGCCTACCGGGCATGTGCACCACCACGTCGTAATCCGGCCCTGCACCTGATACAGCATTGCACCCATGAGGCCTGTGAAACAGGAGTCACTAAAAGAGCTCAAAGACATGCAGAAGCAAACTGAAATGGCATGGTCAGAAAGTGTGCTTTCTTAATGTTTGCTTTTGTGAACACTATCAGTTAGGTTTATTGTAGAATTTAGTGTAGGTGGTACATTATTTTCAGACGTGATGGAGCACCTCTTAATGTCATTCACCAGAAATTTCCTTTCCAAACTGCCACAATGTGTACAACAACCGATATAATAAAATGTTGCCAGATTCACATTCCTCTGTTTCAGAAAAAAAAAAAAAAACACTTTCCTTTTTTTTGCATCACTCACTCATAGGGCATGTCACTTTGAATGTTTCATGTAACATGCAATAAGCAACGTAATATCATTGCAAATAGCATGCATGTCTTATGTATTCTCTTTAGGTGTGTATGCATCACTAGCATAACCGGTTACACTTTATTTCGATAGTCCACTTTAGACATTCTATTAACTATAAGTAACTTTGTAACTACATGTCAACTAATTCTCATTAATTTGCAACTACATGTCTACTAACTCTCAGAGTAGACTGTTAGGGTAGGTTTAGGGTTAGTAGAATAAGTTGACAAAGAAAGTGTTAGAAGATATTAAGCAGACAATCTACTAATACTCTACTAACTGATAGTTGACATGTAGTTGCAAAGTTACTTACTGTTAATAGAATGTCTAAAGTGGACTATCGAAATAAAGTGTTAACGCATAACCAAACAAAATAGAAAAATAATGATTGTTTTCAAACTGGTTTCTCCAGCATACATCTGTCAGCCATTGGTTGATTAACCATATAGTCTGGCTTCTTAATTTGTGTGAGTCAAGATGCTTAAACAATTAATGTTTAAGTAATTTGTGGGGAAGTCGTGGCCTAATGGTTAGAGTCAGACTCGTAACCCAAAGGTTGCGGGTTCGAGTCTCGTACCGGCAGGGATTGTAGGTGGGGGGAGTGAATGTACAGCGCTCTCTCCCACCTTCAATACCATGACTGAGGTGCCCTTGAGCAAGGCACCAAACCCCCAACTGCTCCCCGGGCGCCGCAGCATAAATGGCTGCCCACTGCTCCGGGTGTGTGTTCACGGTGTGTGTGTGTTCACTGCTGTGTGTGTGCACTTTGGATGGGTTAAATGCAGAGCACTAATTCCGAGTATGGGTCACCATACTTGGCCACATGTCACGTCACTTTAATGAAATCACAAGGCCACAATTTTACACTTTTCCAAGAAAATCAATCAATGTTTCCCTGATAGTTGTCTGTTTGTATTAAGCTGGGGTAGGAGAAATAAACTAATAATGGAAAACAACCCTAAATGTATTTTAAGAGCAGTATGTCTAACAGGGATAATTCACCCCAAAATTAACATTCCGTCATCGTTTACTCACCCTCATTTTGTTCCAAACCTACATGATTTCTTTTCTTCTGTAAAACACAAAAGAATATATTTTGAAGAATATTTGTAACAAAATTGTTTTGGTTACCACTGACTTCCATTGTATGTACAACAACAACAACAACAAAACACTATGACATTTCTCAAAATGTCCTATGTTCCACAAAATAATATAAACCACATAGGTTTGGAATGATAGGGTTGGAATTTTCATTTTTTGGGTGAACTATCATTTTAAGTGCAGTGCTAAGCAATATGTCACATGTGCAAAGTCATTAGGCAGGGGGACAGAGAATTGGAAAGCATAAATGTTTTGGGTCCCTATTATGGCTTTCATTCCCTGTCAAACAACAGTGATATAAATGAGGCCAGTCCATTAATAAAAAGTTTATAGTTAGGGCTGGGCGATATGGCCAAAAAAATTATCACGATACATTTTTTTCATATCAGTCGATATAGATAATTATCACGATAAATGTCAAATCTTTATTTCTTTCAAGCTTAAAGCCAGATTTTTGCTCCAAAGTGAAAGTTGTAGAAACCAGAGCATTAATTTTCCTTAACAAAATAAATATCAAAATAGAAACATTTATTTCTTAGTTTCTGCATGTTCTAATGAGTGATACTGTTTCAAATCAAGAAACAGGTTTGGGTTGCCTGATAATATTAATAATAATAATATCACTTTTTTGTCTCTTAGAAATGCACATTTGATAGTTGCTTGAGTTAGGATGCAGAGGTCAATTTTTGTTCATTATCAAAATCAGTAACATCTGTAAAAATTGTAGCAACCTCAGTTTTATATGGTTAAATTTATTCTGAACTTTTTTTCTTTTTTTTAAATTAAGCATTGGTCTTCCGTAGTAGCATACATTTAAATCATGATAAACACAGTTAAATTAAAACCACACATATAGCACGTCAATACCATGGTAAAAATATAACTATATGGTTTTTAGGTAGCCTGTATGAAAAACAGTAGTCTAAAAACATTCAGTATAAATGCACACATGCTATAGCTTAATCACAAATACATACTATGATTATATACCATTACTCCTGTAATAAAATTCAATGTGAATATCCCACATTTCTGCCACAATACCATTGTGCAGTGAGTGTTACTACAGTAAATCCATGGTAAATGATGGCGATTTGTAGATTGAAAAGCCTTGTGACGGTCTCGTTGCACACAGTGTTCCTCCTGTTTGGCTTTAAACTAGTTTAAATCACAGAGTCATTTGTGTTCATCGATGAGTTCAAGCACTTCATGCTGCGCTCTCAGCGCTGTTTAGAGCTCGCGTGACCGAGTAACGCATCTGCTCTAGTGAGCTAGCGCGGCACAGCAGTTTTGAACATTGGTCCCAGCAGATAAATGGTCCGTGTGGCGCGAATCGCGATTCAAATGAGTAGCGCTGTTTCGTTCCGCTTTTGGTGCATAAACATTATATAGAACATTTATCGAACTCTTCATATCGTTTTTATCGAGAAAAATTATATCGCGATAATTATCGTTATCGAATTATCGCCCAGTCCTATTTATAATATAAATGGGGTTTATGCAATATACATTTGTGTGATCATATGTGTGTTACCTGTGTCATATACTAACTCAAAAAAGTGGTGTTTGTCAGGACTAATTAGATGTAGACTAATAATAGAGAGCATAATTAATCATAAATGATAGTAATCACTGGCACACAATGTCACGGCTAGTGTTAATTGTAACTGTCAGGAACATCGTTTTGTGCTTCACTGTAATTCCAGATTCAGGAATTGCATATAATGGCACATGATTGCAACAAGGGCACCTTAAATTTAAATATTGTGTCTGAGCTGAACATTTTTTTTCATTCTCTATTTCTAACCATCAAGGAAATGTGACTTATTAGGAAGGATCAGATTTGCCAGCAACAGGTGCCCTATTACCATGGTAACTGCGAAAACAACCTAATGACGGATAGCCATGATTGGCTAATTGTGGTACTCGAAACAGCAGAGACTGAATGAGATTTGGAGCTTTATCTGGAATGCAGCGTATGGAATAAGCACACCACAAACACACATATGAATGTTAAAGCTTCAATTATGAAATGATAATTTCAAGATTGCAACCGGCAGAATGTCTCTATCGAGGCCTCTTCAAATTGTTTCAAAAAACTGTCTGGGTCAGCAGCGGTTCCTCATATGTACCTCGCAGGTCATCACCATTCTTCCTATGCTGAATCCGAACCCTCCTCCTCCATCTTTATAAACAAAACCGATCCTCCCGTTTACGTTTGCAGCATGTCTTTGACTCCCTGACCCCAACTCCACCCATAATGAGGATGGGGATTCTGAGTCCTATTCTAAATGCATTAGGACAGTAAACACATCACAAATGCCTAATTGTGTTTATGCCGCTTCGTTTTTTTGTGCCTTGTATTTTTCCTGGCTCAAGTTTTTGTTTGCTGTGACACCAATGTGACCGGTGGCCTATTATGAATTCTGAACAAAACCTCAATAAGTGATCTCACAAAAACCCCCAACACCTTTCTGTGTCACCAGATAATTACAACACAAATACAACTCTTCCTTTCCATCTGCACTGTGATTGGTGGTAAAAGGGGGCTAATTAGCATGCAACCACACCATTCAACCGAAATTTGTTTTTAACAATTGGCCTCCGTGCGCACGGCCCTCCTATAAGCACTTATGTTATTAATGGAACAAAACTGAATTCAAAGAGGTACACATGTCAGACGCCGCTATTTGGCCACCGCAGTCGCTGCTCTGGAGAGACCACATAAAAGTAAATTATGGCTCAGAGTAAACCGTGGGATATTGGGAAACCGAAATATAGCGTAACATTAACACTTTTTGATTTGATTTGCATTAGACTGGTACCTTTCGAGATCCTTTGTATTCTGGTGTGTATTCCTTGTCTCCTGTCTTTAAAAGGATGAACCATGTTGACTGACTTTTAATTACCCATGAAGCTTTTCCTTTCAGGGATCACACGACTGGATTCTGAAATAATCAGTTCATTTGGGTCCCTTATTACTTTTTAATCTAAGAAAGGAAATCAAATCATCACACTGAATGAGTGAATGAGCTGAATAAACTGTGCTGTCATGGGAGACTTTGTGCTGCTATCACAATGAAACTTGTCAATAATTTTAAAGACGCAATGACTGCAATGGCTGTCCAAAGGACTGAATGTTTGTTCACGTGTTTTACAAAAACCTCACATATTCATGTATATTTTTGTGTTAACTACTGTATGAACTGAATTATTAATCAAATAATTAATTTAAAACAACATGAGGGTAAGCAAATTAAAAATTTTTGAATGTACACTAAAATACAGTATGTTTACAATGTCTTTGATACAATTTTCATCATCAGCATACTACGTGTGTGCACTATGCAAGCAAGAGGAATTTTATTTGCACATATGCTCAGCTTTCACATTAGCCTTTTGAATTATATTTTGCACGAATTAGTTTATCCACAAGGTGGCAACACTTGCCCGGATGAGTTGGGACCATAGACTGTAAAAGAAAAAAGATGGACGACACGTCTCCACTTCCTTCCACTATAGAAAAGTGAATCCAAAACATCTCAGTATGGCCACTGTCATCTTGTGAAAATGACGCCATTTGGAGCCATAATCTGTGCAGTAACATTCATTTGGAGCCAGAGTCTGCACAGTAGTGATCATGAGGTGTAGCTGCGGTATCAAAGTCCCGCCCAAACTCCTGCAGATCCATTCGCAAGGTCACAGTCATGACACCACAACTAACTAAAAGCAAGCTTGTTAGAAAAATAAACTTGAACATACATCAACATGATAAAAACTACCTAAAATGATGGAAACCATCTTTGAAAAAAAAAAAAACATTTTAAGTGTAATTTGATTATTTAGTTTGTCTCACATCCCATTATGACCTATACTGCCACATGGGGGCGATCGAAACGTTTTGGCTTCACTTTTCAGTAGAGCTGCCCCTAATAGTTGACTAATCGTTAGTCGACCAGAAGAGGCTTATTCGACCAAAATTGTATTAGTTGCTTAGTCGCATAAATAAAAAACATCCACAGGGCGAAGTCACGCAGTCCGTGACTAACAGATTGTTAACGGCTAGTCTATGTGCTAATACAGTACTCGGGTAGGACATCCAAACGCTCGACTTTCATTCATCGACCTCAAATATGGCTTATCATCTGAAAGATGTAAATAGCAGCAACTTTACATGGTCGCTCAATCTAATGTTAACCTAGAAAAATGTACGCTGTTCAAGTGTCTGTGCGGAGTGTGGAGCTGAACAGTAGCGCTCACTGCAGGACAGATGGAGGTGCCGGTGTGGTTACTTGCTCTTAAAATACTCCATCATTTTTTGGTCATACAGATAAGAGTAATACATCTTTCAAATCTGTAAAGACACTACGTTTATTTGTGTGCACTCACAATAACAACAAAACATTGCGCTTTTTTAAAATAATGAAAGCAAACAGGATGCTCTTTCTGCTGTCTCGGTCTCTGTGAACTTGAGCGCGAAACTCTGTGTATACTTGCCTTACAGATATGAAAACATATCTATAGAGAGCGAAATGTCTACTTTCAAACGAACCAATTCAAATGGAAAACAAATATTCTCCGATTATGTAATCCATATGAAACATGCATACAGGCGCGTTCACTACTGCGGAGATGACGAGTCAGTGTCGCTGACTTCATCTCTTATGATGAAAACAAAGAAAGCACTAGTGTATCAATACATTATTAAAATGTTAACACATTCATAATCATGTGTTTCTGCAGTGCACTGTGGCAAGCTTTATGCGTGTGCTTGAGCGCTTATAGGCTATGTAGGCAATTAAAGGCTCATTATAATGATTTAAATGCTTTATTAATAAATGTGCGATTAGTTGGCTATTGCTTAAAATGAACGACTACAAGTCGACCAGAAAAATCTTTAGTCGAGGGCAGTCCTACTCTTCAGGACATATGCGGCACACTTGGTTTGAACAACAATAAATTACTATAGACGGCAACAACAATAAATGGCGTTTTTTAGTGGTTTACTTCCATTTGTATAACAACTGTTGTACTACAGGCACCATGTTTAAACTATGGTTAACCATGGTTTTACTACAGAGACACAGAGATTTCGTTGCAATAACATTACAAATACAACACATTACTCACTCTATTGACAGCGTGCCATTGGGTCCCTCTGGCCTTGGACGTTGCCTCCAGTTTATACGTAGCAAGCTAAACACAACGTGCAAGACGCTGCGGCTCAACAGCGGAGAAAAGTCTGGTTCTTCAGTCAGGCAGGTGTGTGATGGGACACCCTCGGCAATGTCCACGAGCCGTAGGGTTTAATTTGGATTTGTCTGTGCATGTTTTTTTTTACTCTCATAGATTTTGTTACCATTGCCATGCATTATACGACTGATAGACTGCAACGGTTGGAGTTAAAAATCATCATTTGTGTTCTACTGAAGAAACAAAGTCACCTACATCTTGGATGCCCTAGGGGTAAGCAGATAAACATCAAATTTTCATTTTTGGGTGAACTATCCCTTAAAGGAGTGCTAAGTTAAGAGATACAAGTACAAAGACATTTTTATCGCTCATAACCTCTGGAGAGAAATAATGCAAACTATGAAAGGCTATGCGTTTGGCTGTATTCATACACTATATATTCGCCTCAAATTTAAGTGAGGATTTGGCCTTCAATGTGCAGTCACATTTACCATTGTCCGGTGAATTTTTTATTAAGCATCGATTTTGCAGTAGATTCAAGTTGGTCATGTGGATTCACATCACTGATATAAAGCAGAAAGACAAAGACAATTTTTATGACTCATAACCTCTGGAGAGAATTAACGCAGGCTATGAAAGGCTATGACTGTACATACTATGACTGTACATACTATGCATTCGCCTCAAGTTAAAGTGAGGGTTTGGCCTTCAATGTGTGGTCACCTTTACCATTGTCTGATGAATTTTTTTATTAAGCATTGATTTTTGCAATAGATTCAAGTTGGTCATGTGGATTCACATCACTGATCAATAGAAAGCAGAATACTTCTATACATTACTACATTATTTTTTCACCACAAAATTTTCACATTGTGACCACACCTTTACACATGGTATAAATGAGAATACATTACAGTCAACTATGTCCTAGAAATACCTCACAGATTATTTACTGCCAACGTGCTTAACCAAATAGATTACATGGAAGTAAATCCGTCAAAATATAAGGAGAAATGGGAAGGGGAAATCAGCAGGATTGTGTGCTTGAGCGCATGTGTAGAGAGAAAGAGAAATGGATAAATGTATGTATCAGAGAGGCTCATCAGCTCAAGACCTCACAAGGATTCATTTGAACTCCATCTCATCCTGACTTGAAGTCCCAATGACACTTCCAGATAATGAGCCTTAAGATATTTCTCAAAGATGTGTGATTTTTCTTCTCTCAGCCTCTCTCTCTTTCTCTCTGAGCTGTAAGGATTAGGTTGTGTACTAATAACAGATCTTGTCGCTCTTTTTAAATGGGGCATCTGAAGGGCTCTTAAACCTTGGAAGCTTTGATGAAATAATGTAATCTAAACTCCTTGACACAATGATAGACCACAGCTGTGGCTTTGAGCAGTGTTTTGACTTCCTCATGGACATTTTCACAACAAAACACTTGAGTTCTTTAACTGTTATACTTCACTGTAATGCCAGAACACTGTTATTAAAGTATTCACCACACTCTGCATTATATTACCTTGTACGAATGGTCATGTAGCTGAATAACTCAGCTGGTCGATACACTTAAACAGTGGAAGTCTTTAAAATAATAAAAAGTAAAACAAATTGAATTAAAAACTACTTCGGAAATATTAATTTAACAAAATATTGTGTTTAGTTCAAGGATTTACCTGGAAAGAGCTACTGTTGCCATTTTTCTCACAGGCACTGGAAACATTTTAGGCCAATCTCCTCAGCTGTAAATGTCATATGACAGACCTTGTGACGTTTTGCCCACATAAGCTTTAGCTACTGTGCCAGCAGAGGCTAACCAACCAATTCTTAACTCTCCTGGATTAGCTTGCAACATATTCAGTGTTGTGACATATAACCTGACTGGAATGGTTGTAGTTTGAGTGTAGTAATTCTCCAAGACAATGGAAGGCAGCATAGAGAACGATGACAAAACTGCAGTGCTATACATACTCCAGATTTGAAACTGGATGTCAATCTTATTTAAGTCTTTTTAGTTGCTGCTGATTAAATATGGCTTAAAGTATTTTTCTCAGCTGCCTGAGGTGCTAGGCATGTATTGTACCTGTAACATATATGAAACTGCTAAACATAAGGGCATCTACCTTAATAAAGTTTAAGGGTTTCATTAGGAGTTCCACTGATTGATCAGTGAGTTGAGTAAACACACTTTAAAGTAGGGATGCACCGATACCACTTTTTTCAGTACTCGCCCGATACCGATACTTTTATTTTTGGTACTTGCCGATACCGAGTACCGATATCAATATTTTTATTGCATTTTTACATTTTTTAAATATTGGGTACAGAAACCAAAAGAGTATGTTCTGGTCTCTGAATAATTTTTGGTTTGACTGTATATCCTTCGGTTATTTTCACACTTAATTATGCCCATTAAAATGTATTTGACAAGTTACTTTCACTGTTCATTTTTTTGCTCTATGTTACATCATCTTTCATTTAATAGCATTAGAGCTGCTCCATTGCAGCGGATTAGTACTGTAATCATGCGCTTTGCTGTAATAATGCAGGGAACCACTCGTTATAAATCTCCTAACTGTGATATTTTCAGAAATAGAAGTTGCGTTTTTTTTTCCATCTGAAACGTGCTGCGATTTATATTCCAAACCACTCGTGTAATGCTCTCTCTCTCCCTACCGTTAAGTAACTTGTGCATTGTTTTACTTACTTGTTTTTGACGTATCCGACCGAACTACAAACTTTCCAGTGATGTCTGTGAGAAAGATATATTCACTCGACAAGCTCGCGCATCTGCGCCGCCGCGCACTCAATCCACTCAGCGCGCTTTGTTTATCAGCTCGCTCACATCAGCTATACAGACGTTATTACTGAATGTTTAACATTATATTCATTGCATACATATACTTAGTAGACATCCTTAACTCCTTTCTGCTGTCTGTTGTTCTGTTGTCGGTGTTTCATTGTTTGAATATGGCGCTTATCACATGCTGTGTGGTATCGGCGTTTGGTATCGGGGCATTTTAACGAGTACGAGTACGAGTACAGAAGCTCAGTATCGGCCCGATACCGATACCAGTATCGGTATCAGTGCATCCCTACTTTAAAGCCATTTTAAAAGCATTTTATGTTGTACAATTTGGCCCACCTTCAATTTTTTTTACATGACAAAGCTTAAATGACATTTATATTAGCAGTTAAATGCTTTGTCTGTTTCTTTTGTGTATTTGAATTTTCTCACGTAAAAAGTATGCACAGTAGCTTGTCCACAGGACACAAACAGGCACAACAGACACACAGCGTTTACTAGAGTGTGATGATTGCTAACATCTCACAGCTTAAGGGCAGAGAGGTCATGTCCATGAAGACCATCAGTACCAGTCTGACTGTCATCATGTTGGAGTCACAGGTCAAAACGGTCTGCTTTGATGATATAAGAATCAGACGGATGACCGAGTGAGTAATTTTGCTTCTAGAGCTGTTAATCTCTTGCTTTTGGCCGGTAGTTTCATTGTGCATGTTATCAAATGTAATGCGGCACTAAAAGCAGATAAAAGGGTATTGTAACAGTCTCTCTCTCTCTCTCTCTCTCTCTCTCTCTGTTTAATATACTGCTCCCATATTTATCTGCAACAATTTAAGTATAGTAATTGTAGCATTTGGACCAATCACCATTTTTCATTAGATTTAACAAATCAATTATTCATTAGATTAACAAATAGTTAAAGCTCCCCAGTATTTCCAACCTCCTGCTTGGAATTTCAGCCTTTCTCATTGGACAAGCCCATCCTGAGAGGCGTGAATATTCTCAGACCTTAAACGACTCACATCAGTGACCTAGTATCATACATTTAACTAAACGAAACAGAGGTTTAGTATAAGCGGTAGACCCCGTTGTAAAACGGCACTGATGGTTTTTAACTCGGGTGGTTCTGACTCATTTTCCATAACTGCATTCTCTGATTTCCCTAATGGCTTCATTCATCCACTTTAGCTCCCCTTTTGTATGTCCGCGTGAGTGTATGTATGTTTGTTAGACTAGTTTGTGTTAGTGTTTAGTTAATAAAACTCTTGTGCACAAATTACATGAGTTTCTGATTCTGCCTTGCAAATTAATGTCCCTTTACGATTTTGATCCTCACTACATGCTCTAATGCATTAATATTGTATGAAAGTATTTTCTGTGGCCATGAAAATATCCTTTCCTCAAGTTGATATGAACTTACACTGAATGTTCGCTGGACGAACAGATTGGTTGATGGCAATTTAATTCTGCTACAGTTACTACTGGCAGCTGATATAAATAATTGTAATTAATCATAATTAACTGTAAGAGACTGCATCCGTACGCTCGTTCCAGGCCAAGGCAATGCAAGTATCGTACATTTAACTAAACGAAACAGAGGTTTAGTATAAGCGGTAGACCCCGTTGTAAAACGGCACTGATGGTTTTTAACTCAGGTGGTTCTGACTCATTTTCCATAACTGCATTCTCTGGTTTCTCTAATGGCTTCATTCATCCACTTTAGCTCCCCTTTTGTATGTCCGCGTGAGTGTATGTATGTTTGTTAGACTAGTTTGTGTTAGTGTTTAGTTAATAAAACTCTTGTGCACAAATTACATGAGTTTCTGATTCTGCCTTGCACATTATTGTCCCTTTACAATTTTGATCCTTGCTACATGCGCCAATGCATTAATACTGTATGAAAGTATTTTCTGTGGCCAAGAAAATATCCTTTCCTAGAGTTGATATGAACTTACACTGAATGTTCGCTGGACGAACAGATTAGTTGAGGGCAATTCAATTCTATACAAAAAAATATCTATCTTAAATTATGATAAAATAATAATATATATATATTTTTTAATCATATATATTAATTGTTAGATGGTTGTCAGGTTTATTTACCGATTCTTTATAGTCAGTGACAGTAAAACATTACAGCCTGCATTTGATGGCTTGAAGGAAAAGCATAAGAAGGAACACTGATGTGTAGGAAGAAAGAACAGCAGACATGGCCTTATCACATACATACGAAGAACACAAGTAGACGCATATGTGCACATCTACAAAACACAAACACACTGTTCTCAGATAGCATCAATCATCCGTAGGAATCAGTATGTTGCATGACTCATTTTACATTTCATAATGCATAAAATAAATCCAAGTTATTGGTTTCTTATCACATAAAGGGGGGATGCACAAAATCAGGCTTTTTCAAAAACAAAACATGACATGTTTGTCAAGAAATGCTGAAATCAGATTTTCTCCCTCAGAAACATTTTCACTATATGCAAATAACGGAGCAGAGTGACCTTGTGATGCGGGAACAGATGTGGCTCCCAGTGAGCAAGCAAACACTTCAACAAGTACAGATGTCCTACAGTGTGTAGTTGCTCTTAATGCAGTGCTGAAGGTGAGAAACATCATGGCAGTGCTTACAATGCCACAATATCTCTAATAATGAACACTCTCACACTCTTATATCTCAATCTCTGAGATGAGAGACACTTGTCAAAGAGGAAATTTTTCCATCTCATGATATTGGAAGCGACAATATCATATTCACCGACTTCCTAGTGTATGAATATTAACTGTGCTCTTGCCTGGCACATGCAGAACAAATGACAGGAAATTAAAGGTCACAGATCAGTCAAGAGTGGCAAGAAAAGCGCTAGAAGTTAAGTAAGTACAAAATACAACAACAGAAACTACACCACTTAATTAATCAATCCGGAACAAATGAGAAAACTTGAACTTAAGGGAAAAACTGTACTTCTTAACCAATATATGCTTGGACAAAGCTCTTCATCTCCATTAAACTTACTTGTTAAAACATTTTCAGAAATATTATTTACTGAATTATTGTAGTGTACTGACTTTAGGATTGAGATTCAGATTCAACTTTATTTAGTTAGTAAGTTAGGGTTACACTTTATTTTAAGTCGTCCTTGTTACAGTGCAATTGACCTCCAAAGATTGATGGCAAGGGCTTTGCAACAACCAAACTATACAGACATGAAACATAAGACCCTAAACATATAAAACATTAGTTAATAAAACCTATTAAATAGTGTACACATTCATGTCTATCAGACATGAACATTGTATAGATACACAAGTAGATATAAGTAGAAAAATGTCCTGTCGATTAAAGGCCTAAAAAGTACATTTTCAAAATTAAAACTAGAACTGGTGCAAACACTCAATAAGTATGCATTTTCAGTTGACATCAATGCTGCAGAACTGAAGGGAAAATTGTCATGCAATAAGTAATGTTTACAAAATGTGTGATTTTTGTCTGGCTCCAAAACAAAACTCTGAACAAACTCTGTGAATTATCTGCCAGCTTCTCTGATATGCAAGTCAAGGTGTTGCTTCCCAACATCTGCTGCTTTGGCTGTGGATGATGGATCCCCTGCCCTAGCAAGGGCCACATTTGTTTTGCTAACAAGCATGTCTGTCCAAATGAATTAAATTAGCGTAGTGCTATTTGATACAGTCTATTTGATTGACCAAGCATATCACTGTCCCTAAAAGCTCTCGCAGTTTCCAGTGTTTCCCGCTTCTTGCAAAATACCTCAAATGTGTTGCTGCCTGTGAGCAAGTGGACTTTTTTTTTCCACCGCAAGATGAAGGAAAGAAAAAAAAAAGTTGTGTGATGGATTCTTTCTCTGCTGGGCGAAACCAAGGGAATCAAACATCAAACCCCGTCAACAAGGCACCTTTTCCAAGTCACTGATTACAGCTGCTCTTCCATCTGTGCTGGGTTTGAAGAGTGCGACTCGCATATGTGTGTGAGAAAGAGCGTGTGTAAACCCAATCAGAACAAACTGCTTCCCAACAGGTAGAATTTAAGAGTCAATATATCTCCCCTCTGTGTCCTGCAGTCCACAGGGGGACTCCAAGCTAAAAGCTTCATCAATATCACAGACACAGCTTGGAAAAGTTGGAAATTGTTTCCGAAGGCCCAGGCATTGACTAAACTTTCATGGCTCCTATGACAGTTTAAATCAAAACGAATCACATTTAACCAGTCAAACTGATAGTTTTCTCTGCAGTGTTAAAATAATAACGAGGAGCTACTCTTGCAGCAATTCACCTTAGACTAAAAGCATGTTGAAATTGAACTTAATGAAGATTGGTTTCAGGTTTCTAATCATCAGTGAAATTGTGGTATTTCAGTTTTGCCGAGTTACTTGTTAGAGTAATTTCGAGTGGCAGTTCAATGATGTTTCCAAGAACTCATCCAAGGTTTTCATCTCCAGTCTCATAAGTGAGAAATGCCATCATTGTTTTTCCTCTTTATTTTTGTGATAGAGCCTTCAAATTAACATGACACTTAATTTCTGGCTCAACAAAAACAAGGCGTTACATGGGACTGTACGATACATTTCATCTCATTCTCTGTTTTATGACACCAGAAGACATAAAAGTATATTTTGAAAACTGACACATTTGGCTTTCAAGAAACTGAATGTGAATCTTCAGAGAGCCTGCTTTCAAAGACCCAGGAAACGGAGACAGACAAATGCTTTTTTCCTTCTTTCTACATAAACAAATACATATGCACACAGTGGATTTTTAAAAGCCTCTGTGAACTCCAGGTTTTCCACAGAAGTCATGTCTCTAGCCTCTGGCGATATCTAAACAGCAGACAATAAGCAGTCAGCATGCACACTTTAGCTATGAGTGCAATCTTTAATCTTCTGTGTTTATGGCTCCTGCTATTTGCAGAGAGATGGGATGTGGAAATATTTCCCTTCTCCCATGGCACCCTTGACATTGTCAAATCACAAGGGAGTATTCGGCTGGGTAAAATATATGCCATTCACACACATCTCGTGGGAAACGACCGTGTTTTCCGTGTGTATTCGTCGCTAGCAGACATTCGCACTTAATAAACTTCTTGAACTACTTAAGTAGTTTTCTCAAAATGCAAGTAATAACAAAGATCTATTAAGAGAACACTTTCCAGCATAATCATCAAGTTATCGCAGCCCAGGAGATTTATTTATTCATTACCTACATGGAAGATTAGGTTGGAGGCAGAATTACATTTTAAGAACTGCAACTAAGCGAAAAAAATTGCTAAAAAGTCAGAGAAAATCCCAAAGTTAAAAGAAGATGATACCAAAACAACACCAAATAAACCAAGGACCAACATAATCATACTTTACACAAATAATTATTTTGGTTATACTTAATGACGAATATAACTTGAATTAATAATTTGTGAATAAGCAAAAAGAAGAACATAGGATTAATAAAAAAAAGAGAAAACCTTCAATTATTTTTAGCCTCATTAGAGTGTGAAAATGTCTTTCCATCAAAAAACACTCAAGTATAACCTAATAATACTGACCATTTATTTACTTACTTGTTTATTTATTTAAATTTTTTTTAACTTATGATATAGGACATTTTTCCAGTCTGTTACATGACATTTTTACTGGATCCTAACAGGGTGTGTGTTTTAAGCTAATGAAACCCTTACTATCTAGAAAAGAACAACATGCAAGCAGAAGATTAACATATATTTACAAAAATGTGAGGGGTGTACTCACTTCTGTGAGATACTATATATATATTTTATGTAAAATCTGCAGTAATTTTTCAGAGGGACATAAAATCCAAACAAACTGTAAAAAATGACCCAATAAAATAAATAAATAAATAAATAATAAGTGAAGTAAACCATTTGTAATTTAACATTTGATTTCTTTCACAGTTTAGCAGTATAGTAGGGGTGGGAATTGCAGGGTACCTCACGATACGATACGAATCACGATACATGGCCCACGATACGATAATATTGCGATACAGCGATTCTGCGATAATCGATATATTGCTAGACTATTCTATAATGATACATCACGATATCTGTCTAACTATGAAAACAAAATGCCTGTGAAAAGGTTAAGTGCAAGTTTTCGCTCTTTATTCAAGTCCAAACTGTTAGAAAGCAGCACAAAAGGAAATTAATCATTTTATTCTTGGACTTACTAAAAGCTTACACTTTTCTTTGTGTGTAAACCAACACATTTAACTGCCTATCAACTTTATATATAGCCTATATATAAACCTGGTACATTTCAAAATTTACCTGGAGTGCTTTCTTAACCTTTCCTTTCCTCTCATTATAAAAACGGAGCCCCGCACACATGACATGCAGGGGGAAAAAAGCCATTCACATCGTGTCTTTTGTGTACTCAGGTTCGTTATTTCAAATATACGCGCGGCAAGCAACCACACTGCACACTTCTGTGCCGCATTATGGCTCTGACTAGGTTTTGTTTTGTCGTCCATGCCATAGGTGCAGATTTATGTTTCTACCGGTCGGTGCCCGAACGCGCACTTGTAATAAGTGAGAGAGAGGGAGAGCATCCAAGTTTTGTTGACATAAAACTGGACGCGCCGGCGCCTCTCTCACTCATATAGTGAGGGAAATTTACCTGCGATCCGAGCGGAGAGGTTAGGCTACTCACAGACTCAATATGCGCTCTGCAATAATAACATGATAGATGCCTACAGTCCACGCTGATAGCTGTTTCGGGGCAGTTATTTAGTTCTCATCTCCATAAACAGATGGCAGATGGACTTTCCCCAGCCCGAACCTCCCGGTCTATCCAGCTCCGGAACAGCTCGTGGTCCTCCTGCTCCTGATCCTCCCTCATGTCCAGCAGCGCTTGATGGTGCTCTTGGTGGAGGCCCGCGAGCGAGTGGATGACCTCCGCAAACGGCGAACTTGACGGAGGAAGTGACTCAGGTAGGCGGTTTGGAGACTCGTGGCTCTTTTATTTCTTTACTTAAAGTTCAACAAAACACAAACGGGGCGCTTCCAGCGGGTTCTCAATCTGCCCAGGGCATAAACTCAGTTCAGTTGGTTCTCCTCCTCCGGCTAAGGGATGGCCACGAGTCTCAGTCTCTCTCTTCTCAACCACGTTCTCCAGTCTGCCTTTTATCCGGTCTCTCCAGGCTAATTACTGCAATCAGACACAGGTGTTCATCATTTTGCACTTGACCTACTTACTCACCGCTCGTC
>NW_015638954.1:142330-144293 GCF_001515625.1 Sinocyclocheilus rhinocerous | reverse complement strand
CGATTTCCACGCATTTTTTAGATGCTGGGAGCAGGGAAATCTATATAGAGTGCCTTATTGTAGTAATATATTGTAGTAAATTGAAGTATTGTAGTAAAATATCGATATTTGGCGCCAGATATCGATTCTCGTATCGCATGAAGAAGGACAACGATATATCGCCATATCGATATATTGTCCCACTGCTAGAGTATAGTGGGAGGTTGTTTTGTGAGGAACCACTTTACCTTAATTTTAATTTAGACCCAAGTCTAAATGTAGACATTAGATGCCTTCCAGCAACATTATTTACCTTAATAAATAAATTAACTGGAAAGTGTTGGCTCACCAGAAATATATATTCCTCTTCTCTGCAAAGGATCAAAGGGAGAGCTTTGACTCTTTGCATAGTGATGTATCTGTGAGTGAATCTGAGCTTTCTTTCAACCATGGCTGACACAGACAGAGGCCGACTCATCACATGACAGCAGTGGCGGCAAGAGTGAGGCTGTCAAAGCCCTTATGAGGATTGCTGGGACTGACAAACGAGTGCCACTTCTGCCCCCACTGGTCACTTCTCTCTTTGATGGTTTTGAGTGAGTCATGCTAAAAGTTATAGATTAAAAGAAAAAAAGAAAGAGAGAGAAAAAAAAGGTTAGGCACCTTAACAGTCGGACATCAAGTAAAAGTGAAAATAATATAATAATAAAGAATAGCTACATAATGAGTCATAATTCTGTGACATTGATTGACCTTGAGAACAGTCTTGTTCTTTTCCTTTTGATTTGAATATTACTTTAGATGATGGTTTACTTCTTGAGACTGTTTCATTTATTTAAATATCTTGGTCTTTGGATTGACCCTTCTCACGGTTCATGGGTCCGTTGCGGTCTTTTTGCGTCTTGTAATGCGTGTGTGTATGTCATTCATTAGTAGTGGCAGCTGGCGCTCTAATCAGAGCGCGCCAGCTGCAACTCATTTGCACTACCTTTATATAGGGCTCTATGTTCATTGTGTGTTTGTCGGTGCGTTAATCTTATGTCCTGTCTCTCTGTCAGCTCGTTGTTCCAGTTTTCGTCCAGCCTGTCGAGGATCGTTCCTCAATCCTCGGATTCACCTGCACTGGATCGGAGATCCCCCACTGTCACTAGAGCATGCTGTCTGATGTCCGCTGAGGCTCATGATTGCGGTCTTTTCCAGCTGTTCTCTCTGGTTATTGTGTCTCAATAAACCTCGGTGCACTCGCACTTGGATCTCGAGACTCCTCATTGTGACAAAACGAACCGACCACTATGGATCCAGCGAGTACGAAGGAACTGAGAGACTTTCTGTCTAGCAGCAACACCCGCATGGAGCGCCAGGAGGAACAAATGATGGCTACGGGTCGTGCTGTCCAGGCCCTGGTTTCTCAGGTTTCTGAGTTAACTACTCAGTTTCATCAATTGAGGGTGGAGACCGCCTCAGCTCAGCAACCACCCGCGCTCAACCCACTTGTTCCTGTGGATCCGATCGTCCGCTCCGCCGAACCTCGTCTACCACCCCCGGCCTTTTACTCCGGGGAGCCCCAGTTATGTCGCCCATTCTTGGCCAAATGTTCCCTGTACATTTCTCTGCAACCCTCATCGTTTCCCACTGAGGAATCTAAGGTGGCTTTCATTATAACTTTGCTCTCGGGACGGGCAGCTAGCTGGGGAACTACCGTGTGGGAGCAGAGGCTTCCTTGCTGTTGCTCATTCCAGTCATTTTCTGAGGAACTCAAGAAAGTGTTTGATCGCGCTGCTTCGGGCAGAGAGGCAGCGCGACTTCTCGCAGAGCTGCGTCAAGGGGAACGAACTGTAACTGACTATTCTATTGAGTTTCGCACTTTGGCAGCTGAGTGTAGTTGGAATTCAGAGGCGCAATGGGACATGTTTTTATATGGGCTTTCTGATTCCGTCAAGGACCAGATTTATTCGTCGGATTTACCCACAGGCAGGGGCGTCGA